>NC_134403.1:236323495-236345995 GCF_038048845.1 Mixophyes fleayi
AAAATCCATTTATCTGACTCCATTGGGGAACACTGCGCACCCTCCCTTGCTCTGTATATAGTTCTGTGTGTGAAAACTATGGTTTTGGTTCTTTTATAATTTAAGACCTTTCCAGGTTATATTACCTCCTTTACGTTCACTCTTGGTTATTCAAAACTGAGGATCTCTCTGGAGAGGAGGGGCATAGCAGGGGAGGAGTCCAAAGATCTAGCAGTTAAAGTGACAAGACTCCTGAGCCCACTACTATACCCCAATGTCTCGCAGTGTCCCCCAATGGAGTCAGAGAAATGGATGTTACGGTGAATAAAAATCTTATTATATCCTATAGTGAGGATCATGAACCAATTAGCAAAGACGTCTCGGGTATACCCCCCTACATGTACCATAAATTAATTGCTCTTCCATAGCCCTACGATTACTCTCAAAATTCAAAGCCTTCTAGCTGAATATTTTCAAATAAGCAATATCCTAGACACTTCTCTGGTTGTGTAGGAGGCCCACAAACTGGTAATAGGGTGCCACTTTTATCAGCATTGCCTCTAGATACGAGAAATAGAAATATCTAAACAAACCTCCCTTTTTATGCAGTTACATGACTTAAAATGGCAAAATAAACTTTAGATCTGACAATTGTTGAAAGCCTTTGTAGGGTAATGGCAGAACTGAACGTGGACAGAATTCTAGCCACAGGAATAGGATCAAAAATACTCCAAAATAATATCCTGTAATCAGAAATTGTACTGGAGATCTCTTGATTGATCCGAAAAAGGTTGAACTGGAATTTCCATCTAATTGCTCCAAATTGTGTAACTTGGATCAAGATTCCAAACACAGCACTTCTCCCTCCAAAGATATTACCAACTTTCTCCATAAAGCATGGCTTTCCAAAATATCTTATTCAACTACACAACAACTTAATGCTGAAATCTCTATAGAAAATATAATCCAAGCTATCAAAAAACAGAAAATGGCAAAATCCCCTTGACGAGATGGCTTCTCTGTAGCTTACCAAGAGGTTTCTTGAAACCTTGGTCTGTCACCTCCACTCTGTATTCAACTCTGTTCTCAAGGCAGCCACTTTACCTAAATACATGCTGGTAGCCAGAATAGTGGTCTTACATACAAAGAAAGGATCCTCCTGATTGTAGGAGCTATAGGCCTATATGATTGCTTAATACTGATATCAAACTATGCCAACCATTGTGACCAAGTAGGGTTTGTTCCAGGGCACTAGACCAGAGATAACATGAGTGATAGATCTTGCACAAATCATAAACAAGAGGAAATAGCCAGTGATTATTTTATTCCTAGATAAGTAAAAAGGTTGTGATATAATATCTTGGTAATTTATGTTCCAAATGCTGAATACCTTTGGAATTAAAGGTGATTGCAACTCTTTGAGCTTCTCCTACAGTTAGAGTGATGGTCTATTGTTTCCCATCTGATCCTATTCCAGGATCCAACAAGACTAGGCAAAATTGCCTCCTACGTATTTGCCCTGGCAATAGAACTACCTGCAGCATTGATTAGGAGCTATAATGTTGAGTGAATGTGGGGACCACTTCATTCTTTGTGGACAAAATCTTCTGTCCTTCTCTCACTTTCAAATGTCTATCCCTGCATTATGCAATATAATATATATGGAAGTATTTCTGGTTATAAAAATAAACTCTAAATCCCATGTTGTTACAGTCCCCGCCACATAATAAAGAAAGGACTCGAGCCAATATTACCTTCAAGTGACAGAAATGTCAAATAAAATATTTATAAGTATTTATCACTTCTTTTTACGACTATCTTTACCTGAATAATTTTCCACAAGTAATTGCTCAAATAAAATCTGAACTCACTGAATCGAGGAAATGCATAATATTGTGGCTTGGGATAAATAATACTAAAAATGAATCCCGAAATTGCTATACCTTTTTAAGACTTTACCCATTTAAGTCCCCCAATCTTTAAAGTCCTACAATCTGCCTTTCTCACATTCATCTAGAATGAGATACCCCTCCACAACTACGTTGGGTACATTCAAGAATCCCAGTAACAGGCTATACTATTTAGCCTCACATTGAGCCACATAGCAACATTTGCCTCAGCCACTACCATTGCATAGGTGGACATTGAATATAAATATGTTATCCCCAAATTATCATTCCTCCATTTGGGGTCTAACTAAACAATATAGACCATCCCAGTTGAACTTTATCCCCTCTCTTAAATTTTGCTTATCCATATGGGACATAACCAAACCCCAATTTAAACTTTCATAGCCTTTTAAAGTATACTTTTAAGGATCAATTTCTTTTTAAAAAAAGGGACATGTTAACTCCTCTGCCTCAGGTTGATAATGCTTATTGAACACAAGAATATTTTTGTCTCAAAAAATTCTTGATTGTTGAACTAAATGATTTTTTAATGACTCTCTGAGTCATGCATGATTTATAAAACTTTTTTTCTGGAATCCCCATATTGTGATTGACAAAGGATAAACATTTCAAAGTGATATGTGGATGAGGCATGGAGCTGTGAATTTTTTTTATGATACATATCACACTAAAAACAGAATCAGGACTGGCATTTCTGAGCAATTTCACATAACTTTTACCCTATATATCTCAGAAACTATGAGGCCTAGAGAAGTAAAATTTTACAAGGGTTAGTAGATTTATGTTAGTATCAAGTGTACCAAGTTTCTTTAAAATCTGTGTCGGTGGGTGTCATCGCTAGGTGAACTCTCATGGAATAACCTGAAAGTTAAAATGGGTTAGTCCTATATAGAAACATAACAGTATGCTATGTGCATAATTTATAGCAATAAACTGTTACAAACAACTAGAAACTACATCAACATAAACATTTGATACACATGACATAACTGGAGTTATGTGTGGAGCGAATGGACTGTATCGTGTACAAATATTCAGCAACGAGTATAGAGTTAGAGTTCTTGAAAGTAAGCATCCCATGAGAAAAATAAAATGTGTTGTGTGTGTTTCTTTTTTTTCCCCATAAAACATAGTGGCAGGCTAAAATAAGGATATTGGTATTTACCATTCTCCCTTGTTTTGTTTTTTTTCTTCAACCTTACGAGTGAATATATATATATATATATATATATATATATATATAATCTCACATCCCTTGGGAGACACCGGGACCCTGGGGGTAAAGAGTAGGACTGGCGAATACTGGCACTTTAACTTTCAGTTAACTAAAGCTCTGGCTCCACCCCCTCTATACCCCACCTCCTGCTAGAGGCCAGTCTAGTTCAAGTGCCCGGTGAAGCGGGCTGTGCACGGGGCTGCTTAGCAGCCATTTTTACTTTTTTTCAGATTTTATTGATAGCGGAGACTGTGTCTGCGAGTTCTGACAGTCGGCGGCTCGCTGAGCCGCGTAGTCGGCTGTCACTCAGACCCTCCGCTGCAGATTCATTCATTCTGCTCTCCCGCCGCTGCAGCCGGCGGGGAGAGTGTGAGGCAGCAATGGGAGAGATCTTTGGAGCGCACAGCACGGACGGCTGTGCGCTGGCTGCGGGGGGGGGGGGGGGGAGCGGAGTTGCCATGTAGGTCGTCCTTGTCTGCCTGCTCCCTCTGACGATTATTTAACCCTCCATTGGAGCCAGACACAGTTGTTGGTGGCTGGGGTCTGTCCTCCATGTACAGGGAGCATGCTGTCTGCACACACTGCGTCTGGAGGGTTGGCAGCAGGTAAGTGAAACTCTCTCTAGGCATAGTGCTGTGAGAGAGACATTAGAAATCGCAGTGGGTTCCCTGAGCTGGCTGTTTTTTCCTAAAAGCAGTCTGTTTAATTGGGTAAAGATAAAAGTTCTATTTTTAGCTCAGGGAACAGGGTCAGGCAAGGGTCACTGTCTCAGTGAGCCCTGCTAGGCTTTGGATTGGTTGAGTTGTTTGTCTGTCTTAAATGTTAGCCAGTCCAGAGCTGGGCCCTGAGGGGTGGGGGGGGGAGTTTTTTACTCCTCGGCACTTCCCCCGTTGTAGTCTTTTACTCCTCGTGTGTAGACACCTGAATAGGCAGCCATTTCAAAAGCTCCTGCTTCTCCCCTTTTCTATCCTGTATACTGTAAGGTAAAGGGTTGGGGGTGGTGTATCGAGCCTTTGTATTTTTTACACACTAAAGAGATTTTGGCTGTATTGCAGGCTCACTTTCTCTTGTAGTTTGTGTGCTGCTTGTTATCTGTATTGTGTGTATTTCACTGTACTGTTTTGTCCCATCTTTGAACATGTCTGAGAGGGAAAAATCTACACGTGGCAGAGCTACTATGTTACGTTTCACCTGTGCTGTATGTCATGTTAAGTTACCGTCTGGGCAGTCAGTAACACAGGCTCTGTGTGTGTCCTGTCGGGCCACGGAGACTACTCCTGGTGAAACAGTTGCTGTCTGTTCAAACACGGAGATGCCTGCTTGGGCTCGGTCTCTATTTAATACGGTGGAACTGCTTGCTCAGAAGGTACAGTCTCAGGCTGCTCAATCTTCTGATTCTGCTTCCTTAGTTCAGGCTTTGCCTGTTATTGCTCCAGTGCAGTCTGTAGAACCAGCCTGGGTGCAGGGTCCTGCATCCTCAGTACAGGGTCTGGTAGCATTCTCTTCCTCCTTGGAAAGGATGATGCAGTCGGCCACACCGCCTTCCTCGCGTAAACGGAGGGGGGTGGCCGCCTCTTTTCTGGGTTATGAATCTGATTCTGACTGTGGTTCCCAGGAAGAGGGTGAGTTACTGCTGGGCTCTGACATAGATGCTGCTTCTCTGGTTGAGGTTCCATCAGATCGTCAGAGTGTGGAAGAGTTAATTCAGGCTGTGCGTCAGGTACTTAATATTCCTGAGGACCAACTGCCTGAGACTTCTGGATCCTCTCTTTTTCAAAGACGCAAAAAGAGGGAGGTGGTTTTTCCGGCCTCTTCCCACTTGGAGGAGTTGCTGTTGAAATCTTGGACTTCCCCAGACAGGAAGTTTCAAGTGACTAAGCGACTGCAGTCGTGTTATCCATTTCCCCCTGAAGTTCTCGCTAAGTGGGAGACGCTTCCTTAAGTGGATGCAGCTGTGGCGAGGTTGGCAAAGGTAACTACTATTCCTCTGCCTAACCAGGCCACTCTTAAGGATGGTGCAGACCGGAAGGTTGAGACCATTCTTAAGTCCATTTTTGTGGCAGCGGGTGCTTCTTTGTGGCCTGCTTTAGCATCAGCTTGGGTTAACAAAGCTGTTGATCGGTGGTCAGAACAATGGTCAGAGGGTTTGTTGGCAGTAAGGCCATCATCTGAATTGATTCCTTTAGTGGAACAGATTCAGAGGGCAACGGATTATTTAGGTGAAGCTGCTATGGAAGCGGAGATGATGGGAGCGCGTATTTCTGCCTTGGCAGTTGCAGCGCGTCGGACTCTCTGGCTAAAGTCCTGGGAGGCTGATGTAGAGTCCAAAAAGGCTCTGGAGTCCATTCCCTTTTCAGGAGGTGGTCTGTTTGGACCTCAGCTGGATTCCTTTATTAGTCAGGCATCAGGAGGTAAGAGCACTTTCCTCCCGGTCAGTGTTCCCAAGCAGAGGATGTCCAGATTTCGGGCCTTTCGTTCCACAGGTAGGTCTCGAGGACTGTATTCCTCAGGACAATCCTTCCGGTTCCTCATTCTCAAAGAGGTTTGGGGTTTTATTCCAATCTTTTTCCTGTGACAAAACCAGACGGCTCCTTCAGACCGATTCTCAATCTAAAGGCTTTGAACACTCAGGTCAGAGTGCCCAGCTTCAAGATGGAATATTTACGCTCGGTAATTCTCGGCATGAAACAGGGAGAATTTATGGTGGCTCTAGACATCAAGGATGCATATCTCCATGTACTCATTTGGAGGGGTCATCAGTCCCTGCTGATTTTTGCGGTTCGGTCAGAGCACTTCCAGTTTCAGGCTCTTCCGTTCGGTCTCGCCACAGTTCCACGAATCTTTACCAAGATCATGGCGGTTATGGCGGCTTTGCTAAGGGCCAAAGGGATTACAATCATCCCCTACCTGGACGATCTGCTTCTAAAGGCAGATTCTTCAAAGAAGCTTCTGTTGCACATTCAGGTAGTAATCCAAACTCTGGAGTCACACGGTTGGATCATCAACTTCAAAAAATACAAGTTGATACCATCCCAGCGGAAGTTGTTTCTGGGTCTCCTATTCCTATAGCCTTACAGGGGATGGTGAAATCTCTGTTGATGGCAAGGAGACCTTCCATTCATTTTGCGATGAGGCTTCTGGGCAATATAGTATCGTCATTCGAAGCGATCCAGTTTGCTCAGTTTCATGCACGGCAGTTTCAGTTGGAACTTCTGTCGCAATGGAACAAATCTCATCGCAATCTGGCGAGTCAGGTTTTTTGCCTGTCTCCGCAGACGCGTCAGTCGCTGATCTGGTGGCTACACAAGCAGAATCTCTCCAGGGGCCGCTTGTTCTCAATTTGGAATTGGATTCTGATAACAGACGCCAGCCTCCGGGGTTGAGGGGCTGTATTTCTTCAGGCTCAGTTCCAATAAATGTCTTGGAACTGCGCGCAGTGTTTCACGCTCTAAAAAGTGCGCAACATTTGCTGCAAGGAAAGCCAGTAAAGATCCAATCGGACAATGTCACAACAGTGGCATATCTCAATCATCAGGGAGGCACCAGGAGTCCTTTGGCCATGAGGGAGATTCACAGGATATTTCTGTGGGCCGAAGCTCACGTTTCGGCACTCGTGGCCGTATTCATTCCCGGAATAGAAAATTGGGAAGCAGACTTCCTAAGCAGGCAGACTCTGCATCCAGGGGAAATGTCTCTCCATCCGGAGGTGTTTAAACAGTTGGTGGTGAAATGGGGTCAACCGGATGTCGACATGATGGCATCTCGGTTGAATCACAAGGTTCCCCGCTACTGTTCCCGAGCAAGAGATCCCGGAGCAGTCGCTGTAGACGCTATGTACGTCCCTTAGAAGTACCGCTTAGTGTACCTTTTTCCTCTGATAGCCATGCTTCCACTAGTACTGAAAAAGGTGAAGAGAGAGGGTGTTCCAGTGCTTCTAGTAGTGCCGGATTGGCCGCGCAGGGCTTGGTACACCGACGTGCTCTTCATGGCAGGAGGTCGGTCGCCGATACGCCCTGATCTACTAACCCAGGGTCCCTTTTGTCATCAAGGTTTGCATCGTCTGGCTTTAACGGCGTGGCTGTTGAAGCCAGGATCTTAAGAGCTAAGGGGTTTTCGAGTTGAGTGGTTCAGACCATGCTTCGTGTTTGAAAGCCGGCTTCAGCCAAAATATATCATCGAGTCTGGAGGACATATATTACTTGGTGCGAAAAGAAGGGGTATCCTACATCTTCTTTTCGTCTGGCCAGGTTACTCAGGTTCTTGCAAGATGGCTTGGATGCAGGTTTGCGTCTTAGTTCTCTTAAGGGTCAGGTGTCAGCTCTTTCAATTTTCTTTCAAAGAAAACTTTCTGTTATACCTGATGTGCAAACTTTTATTCAGGGTGTTCTCCATGTTCAACCTCCTTATATTCCTCCTGTCCCGCCATGGGATTTGAATTTGGTGTTGAGGGCTTTACAGCATCCGCCGTTTGAGCCTTTAAATGCAGTAGATTTAAAATGTCTTACTTTGAAAACATTTTTTCTTTTAGCCATTTCTACGGCACGCAGAGTTTCAGAGCTTGCGGCTTTGTCTTGCAAGCCTCCTCTGCTAGTTTTTCATGAGGGTAGGGCAGTTCTTCGAACTAAACCTTCCTTCCTTCCTAACGTTGTATCTAAGTTTCATTTGAATCAGGATATTGTCATTCCGGCTCTGATTCCTCGTCTTCCAATAATGATGACTCCATTCGTTATCTTGATGTTGTTTGTGCTTTGCAAATTTATATTAAAAGATCTCAGAAGTTACGTAAAACTGAGGATCTTTTGATTCTTTATGATGCTCACAAAAGAGGCTGGCCAGTTTCTAAAGTGACCATTGCTAGGTGGATTACGGCTGTTATCCGCCAGGCTTACAGTGGGGCTGGGGAGCCTGTTCCAGATAATCAACGGGCACATTCTACAAGATCTGTAAGTGCTTCCTGGGCGAACCGCCATGATGCCTCCAGTGAACAATTGTGTAAAGCGGCGATGTGGTCTTCTGTACACACTTTCACAAAGTTTTACAGATTTAATGTGTTTGCCTCTAGGGATGCAAGTTTTGGGAGAAAGGTGCTTCGGGCCGTTTCTTCTGAGCGTTTCCTCCCTTGAAACAGCTTTGGGATGTCCCCAAGGTCCCGGTGTGCCCCAAGGAATGTGAGAGAAAATGGGATTTTTTTATACTTGCGTAAAATCCGTTTCTCTTAATCCGTTGGGGGCACCGGGCGCCCACCCTTTACGCTCTGGTTTTTCCTTCTGTTTGACATGTTGGTTAAACATAGACTGGCCTCTAGCAGGAGGTGGGGTATAGAGGGGGTGGAGCCAGAACTTTAGTTAACTGAAAGTTAAAGTGCCAGCATTCGCCTGCCCTACTCTATACCCCAAAGGTCCCGGTGTCCCCCCAACGGATTAAGAGAAACGGATTTTACGTAAGTATAAAAATCCCATTATTTATATATATATATATATATATATATATATATATATATATATATATATATATATATATATATATATATATATATATATATATATATATATATATATATAAATATAAATATAAATATATATATATATATATAAATATATATATATATATATAAATATATATATATATAAATATATATATATATATATAAATATATATATAAATATATATAAATATATATATATATATATATAAATATATATATATATATATATATATATATATATATATATAAATATATATATATATATATAAATATATATATATATAAATATATATATATATATATAAATATATATATATATATATAAATATATATATATATATATATAAATATATATATATATATATATAAATATATATATATATATATATATATATATATATATATATATATATATATATATATATATATATATATATATAAAAATATATATATATATATATATATATATATATATATAAATATATATATATATATATATATATATATATATATATATTTATATATATATATATTTATATATATATATATTTATATATATATATATTTATATATATATATATATTTATATATATATATATATATATATATATATTTATATATATATATATTTATATATATATATATATTTATATATATATATATTTATATATATATATATTTATATATTTATATATATATTTATATATTTATATATATATTTATATATATATATATTTATATATTTATATATATATTTATATATTTATATATATATTTATATATATATATTTATATATTTATATATATATTTATATATATATATATTTATATATTTATATATATATATATTTATATATATATATATATATATATATATTTATTTATATATATATATATTTATATATATATATATTTATATATATATATATATATATATATATATATATATATATATATATATATATATATATATATATATATAGTGCGTGTGTGTGTATATCATCATCATTTATTTATATAGCGCCAACATATTCCGTAGCGCTTTACAATTGGGGACAAACATAATAAACTAATAAACAAACTGGGTAAAACAGAAAAAGAGGTGAGAAGGCCCTGCTCACAAGCTTACAATCTATGGGACAATGGGAGATTGACACATGAGGTTAAGTCTACATTTTGAATTTTGGCCCAGCCAGACTGCAAAGGTAAAAGTGATTGAAGACACATGTGATAGAGGAAAACATGCCTAACAAGGGCACTCTGTAATGATCATTATATTTAAAATATACCTTTTATTATGTAGTCTAAAATATAATGTTCCCAAAATAAGCCTAAATATAGTAGGCAGCGAAATATTAAAAAGGAGAAAAGTAATGAAAATTAAAGATTTAAAATAAAGATGTTAATAAACTGGCAAATTGTGCCAAGCCTTGCTGTGTGTTTTCTATTAGAGGATATATTCCATTAATTAACATTTCTCACGTGTTAACCAAATGTGTCAGTGTATAGATTCGGATTATTTATTAGCAAGGTTTATATTCATCACCTTTGCCATTATTGATAATGTATTGTTACATGTATCAAGATTTATTCTTCAATAATTTTCATACACAATGACATTGATAGTATAATTATATGTCTGTTTCAGAGGATTAGTCCATGAAACTCAATTGAGTTATTTGGTGTGGTGACTAGTAGATTATCGTTTATTTGGTGACAATCACATTAATCTAGTATCACTCATACAATGGAGCTGCTACAGACTGTTATCATCGGTTTGTGCTGCATTCTCAGAAACACTATAGCCTGGGAGAATCTAAATTCCTCTTCTTTCATATGTCATTTAACCTATACTAGGTATTATTATATATAATCAAATTAACAGCATAGTGTGATCTAGATCCCTTTGATGATAATCCTCTGGCTAGTAGGATTCTCAGCCCAATACATCTCTATTATAATGGAATTAATACCCCTTTGATAATTGGACCTGTGGTATCTCAAAGCATATAGCTCAGTACATCCCTATTACAGTGGGATTAATGTCCCTCCGGTAATTAGATTATTAGTGTGTGTGTGTGTGTATATATATATATATATATATAAAAATTGCCAACATTCCATTCTACACATGCAGTGGAGTGCGAGATCTAAAAATTTTACTGATGCTTATTCTTGTAAGATCACTCGTGACCAAGCAAGACCAAGTAATTCGGAGTCACAACTACTGTTATGTGTGAAAGCCGAGCTGGAAGAAAACAGTAAAGCATTAGAGGAAAATGTATGCTCAGAATCAGAAATGACATCCAACGAGTGGTATGTGTAATCCTGACCATTCTTATAGTGTACCCATAAAGAAGGCCCCTTTCAGCATTTCTGCTGATGTGTGCCTGAACAGGCCCAGTGTAGCTGGTGATACATCAACTGAGGATGCCACTTTGGAATTGGAAGAGGATGAGGGGGATATATGTGTAGCTGATGAGGGCACTAATGAGGATGTTGACGAGGTTGTTTGTGTAAGCTCTGCACCAGTGGAAGCAGTTCTGGCACGTGATAAAAAAGAAGACCATTGTCATGCCTGGACTTAAGACCAAAAAAACCACTTCGTATGTGTGGAATTATTTCTACCCAATTCCTGACAACGGTTGTCTAGCCATTTGTAGTGTATGTAATGACACAGTCAGTTGAGGGAAGGACCTTAACCATCTAGGAACCTCATCCATGTTACGTCATTTGACGCGAGTTCATGGCGAGGTGTTGGGGAAAGCTGAAAGTTTATGGTAAAAAAATCACTACAAGCAGTCCATCATCAGCTAGGACCCTTCTCTCACCCACATCCTGACGCCTGCAATCTACACCCACAACACCGTCCTCATCAATATCCTCAGTAGAGATGGGAGTTAGTCCTGCATCCAGGTTGGTAAGGCTTGATGACTCCTGCACTATAATTGATTCCTCTGAAAAATGTTTGAGTGTTAGTCCCACTGCTGCTGCTGCTGGTGGTGGTGAATTTTCCTCCCATAAGCAGCCCAAGAAGAAGAGCACTAGTACTTTACAACAATTATCTGTGAAACAATATTTTGCTAGAGGAAGCAAGTATGACAGCAGTCACCCAGTCGCAAAGCGGAGTCACAGACGTCATGGCGACTATGCTAGTGTTAGACCTGCATCCAATATCCACTATAAACGCAGCTGGTTTTTCACAGTTAATTGATGTTTTGTGTCCCCGTTACAAAATTCCATTGCGACACCATTTTTCAAGTAAAGCTATTCCTCAACTGTACCAGAACGTTCATAAAAAATGTACTAATTGGGCTCAAAAATGCTATTCTACCCACTGTACACTTAACCACAGATATGTGGACAAGTGTAAGTGGGCAAGCCAAAGATTATATAACGGACAGCCCACTGGGTTGGTCATTCGCCTTCACAAGCAGGAACAGCAGCATGTACACCACTACGTAACATTTCTCACAGGCAGGCTACTCTTTGTATCACCTGCTTCACTAGGCATACAGTTGATAATTTGTTACGAAAACTAAGGGATGTCATTGATATATGGCTTATACCACTTGGACTCTCCCCAGGATATGTTATTTCTGATAACACCAACTATATTGTGCGAGCATTACAGCTGGGTGAATTCCATCACATTCCCTGTTTTGCTGACACCATCAACTTGGTGGTGCAGAGCTTCTTGAGAAATGACCGTGAGGTGCAGGAGATGATTTCCGTGGCCCGTATAATTTCGGGACATTTCCGGCATTCTGCCACAGCATGTAGGAGATTGCAGCAGCTCCAAGAACAATTTAATTTGCCCTGCCACCAACTTAAGCAAGAGGTGTTAACAAGGTGGAATTCCACCCTGTACATGCTTCAGTGGAGAGAGGAACAGCGCAAAGCCATACAATTGTATTGCACAAGCCATGACATTGGGAAAGGAGGGGGAATGTATTTCAGTCTTGCACAGTGGAGAATCCTTTCTGTGCTGTGCAAGGTGCTGAAACCATTTGAAGTTGTGATGTGTGAAGTGAGTTCAGACTCGGCTAGCTTGAGCCAAGTCATTCCCTTTTTGAAAAGCAGCTTGACAAACTGAAGAAGGAGATGAAAGAAAGTAACTCCGCAAAGTATGTTGTCCTTGTAGATCAAGTACTTAACTCGCTTTGCAATAATACAAGAGTTATTAAAATATTAAAGTTGGATAACTATATTTTGGTGACTGTGCTTGATCCTAGGTTTAAGACCTATATCAATTCTTTGCTTCCAAATGACCGAGATCTGAACAGATGCAAGGAGCTCTTGGTCAGCAAGTTGGCCGCTGAACTGGTCTTTGGCTTCACAACGTCTCCTCCTTCAGTTTTTCTGGCAGCTGCTGCTCATAAAAAGTGCATTTTCCAAAGATAAGCAGGGATGACGCAGGTGGCAGACCACAACAGTTTGACATCTGGTCTGGTTTGAAAGATTTTACCAAAAAAAGTGTGACCTCGGCCATAACTCCATCCGATCCTAATATTAACATGCAAACAATGGTGAAGGATTATTTTCAAGAGTTCATTGGAATTGACATGTCAGACGGTCCCTTTTCATACTGGGAGGAAAAACAAGCCATTTGGAAACCCATTTACAAATTTTCTTTGCAATACCTAAACAGCCCACCCTCCAGTGTGTACTCAGAAAGAGTTTCCAGCACAGTCGGGAACCTTGTCAGTGATCGATCCATTAGAGAATGGCGGATTCCAGCGAAGATGAATTAATAGTCTGTGATGGTGATGTATAAGGGTGAGGATGATGCTGAAGATGATGACGACGACAACATCTTGACAGTGTAGAATTCATTTCACAGGACTGTTGGTCTAACATGCCTTTAGGGCATTGATAGTTAGTTTAGTGGGGGCCCAAACAAACCAAGCACTTCAGCCACAAAAGTGGCAGCCCTTGTCACTGAAGTGCTTGGTTTGTTAAAGTATGCATGTCCTTTTGTAAGATCCAATATATGGGAGGGCCAAAGGACAATTCCATCTTGCACTTTTAATCTTTCCTTTCACTGTTGTGTGTTTCTTCCATTACTCTAACAAGTCCATTGTTAGCTTGTTTAGGGAGGGCCATGTTGGACTTGCACTTCAGCCACAGAAATGGTACTCCTTGTGGATGAACTGCTTGGCTTGAACAATTGTACATGCTACCTCTCCTAATTGTGGGTGATATTGTTATCTTGTTTTTTGAGGGCCGAAAGAAATTAAGCACTTCAGCCACAAAGTGGCACTCCTTGTGGATGAACTGCTTGGCTTGATAATTTGTACATGCTACCTATCCTTAAATTGAATGGAAATCACTGGAAATTTGGGTTAGTGAGGTTAATAATAATGTAGGTACAAAATAATAACGAAATAATGTGATTTTACGCCAAAAAATGAAATTTTATGAAAAATAGCTAAACAAAACCAAAACCTGAAGCTAATCCAAAACCAAAACACTGGGGGTCAGTGAGCATCTCTAGTGTATTTTAATAAATATATATATATATATATATATATATGGGAAAACAGGGATACTCTGCACTCTCCAAACACATAATCAATGCTATATCAAGTACTGTTCTATATTAAAAACAGGGAATGTTAGTTCCACATATTGCAATATATGTTTAAGCTGACCAACTCACGCCAAAGTCTTCCCATTCTGGTCAGTCCTAACATGATCAAATGCTATGCTATTTTATCTGGGCTTAAGGCTTACCTGCACACAGCTTTTAAAGGCAAATCTTTCCCTAGCACTAGCAGCCATGGGAGACCTGGGACTCACATGATACAAGTTGGAATTAATTAATGTAAAGAATGGGGTGCAAGAGTCTGTTTTTGTTTATATATATATATATATATATATATATATATATATATATATATATATATATATATATATATATATATATATATTGGGGCAAGAGCCCGCTACTGCAGAAGCACACGCGAACAACTTCTTCCTTTTTAGGTAGCTTTATTGTCAGGATGATAAATGTTTTGACACCGTATACTTTCACAGCAATTATGGAGACCCTAAACGCTTGCTATACATAGACCAGCTCTCTCTCAGGACCAGCCAGCTACCCCAGCGTTGGTCTCACTGAACAAATAACACAATCAAGCTTTTATAAATGTTGCTCCTCCCCCAGCCTTAGCTTGATGGGCAGGTGACACACCCACCTTCTCTTTAAAAGAAAACACCCATCACTGGCTCTGTTTGCACAAACAGACACACCCTCTCTGTTTGCTGAGAGGAAATCATGTAAGTTAACAAACTTTAAACTACACATACGTTTTTACCTGGTGTAATCTCAACCTAGGTGCATAACTGTGCCAATGTTTTATTCTGTTTGTATACTTTCTCTGCCTTTTGTCAGAAAAATGCCTCTCTTTGTTACAATATATATATATATATATATATATATATATATATATATATATATATATATATATATATATATATATATATATACACACACACACACACATCTGGTGTACTATTTTATTTATAATTAATATGAATGTTCAGTTTTCAGGTTGCTCTTTTGGAATTGCTGCTATTTGGCAGTACGAGACATTAAAAAATCGGATGAAGAATTATCTAGATGACATTCAAGGAGATTGGTTGGAGAAACTACGGCCGCCAAAACATGGGGACTTAAGGAAGCGGGTACAGTAGTTTTTACATTTACTTTTGTAGAGTTATTTACACATTGTACATGTAATAGTACATTACAACTCTGAGTTTTGTTTTGTTTTTTTGAATATTGCTAGTGCATGGATATGCGTTGGCATTAAAATACAAGGAAAAAGAGTTTTCCTATTAAACTTTCCTTATGTGTTAGAATGCCTCCTAAAATGTACAAAGTCAATTAATCTGTGGTGTTTGCATTGCCATACAATTAAAAATGGCTGGCATTGTGTTGCATGACTTTTCTAACAGAGAACAAGTTAACATGCACTGTGCATATGTCTCTGTAGGTGAATGAGTGGTGGAACGATCTCAGTGATGGACAGAAGACTGCATCAGGTAATTGTTAATCTTGACCAAACACATATGACTAAACATTAGTGTCTTTTTTTTATGTGTGTGTGTGATGTATCTTTCTGGTCTCTACACAGGCATAATTGCAGCTAATATACTGGTCTTCTGCCTCTGGCGAGTGCCTGCCATGCAAAGGACAATGATCCGATACTTCACCTCAAACCCTGCATCTCGTAAGTCTAGTTTTGTGATAATTGAACAAAGATTTTTTAGTATATCAGAGTGGATATACACTATATTGACAAAAGTATATGGCCATACCTGTTAATTATTGAATTGATATGTATTAATCTTACCCGTTGCCAGAGATGTATAAAATCAAGCACCTAGCCATGCAGTCTCCATTTGCAAACATTTGTGATACAAAAATGTTTTTTTTTCTGAAGAGCTCAGTGACTTCAAGCGTCTCACTTTGATAGGATATCACCTTTGCAATAAGACAGTTTGTGACATTTCATCCCTGTTGGATATTCCACGTTCAACTGTAACTGATTTTTTTAGAAGCTGGAAGCATTTATTCAACTGTAAGTAATATTATTAGAAAGTGGAAACATTTAGAAACAACAGCAACACAGCCACGAAGTGGAAGACCACATAAAATCATTATTACGGCTAACGGTCTTATCATAAACCTGTAGAACCAGGTGGAGAGGTCTTCACCTATAGCAGCCACCTATCCCGTAGGGCTCGTTATGCTCACAGGTACTTGTATGCCCCCAGGTCTTATACTCAGAGTAGTACAGGTGTATGAACGTACCGTAGCGCAGTGTAGCGGGGTTTAGAGACTAGCGAGGTCAAGAAACAAGCCGAGGTCTAGGTCCTAAGCAGATAACGTGGATATATATATATATATGTAGGATATAAATGGTAAAGGGCGGCGCCTTCAGGTGTATACAATGTATATAAACATATAAGCACAAATATACACAGAAATAGTCCAGAGTAGTTAGAACAGGACGGTGTCTGTATCTGCACCGTAGGTGACTAAAAATCACTGTAGTACAAGATAAATATATTCAAAAGTTGATCGTGCAGAATAAATAGAAGTGGTGTGCGTACCAGATTTATAAAATCAAACCACTTATCTGTATAGTAGCTCCTTAGAAATCCCGGAGTATGATCTGCAACCAATTCTCCTTAACGATGGATAAAATGTATGTTCTAAAACAACCGCGACACCAAACTTATCCGCTCATCATAAAAGAAAATATATAAAAAGCCATATGGTGTAGTATTTTTCATATAAACATTTTATTCAAGTATAGCACTTAGAGTACAAACTCACAATAAATATGCTTTAAATAGGCTTATCTGTAAGTGACTGTTCTGCAGTCTCATCCCCTTGTATAGTAGAAGTCTCTCAGCAGGCTCCACACAGAAGCTCAGTGCAGGATATTCTAATGGTATGTGTACGCGTTTCGTTCATTCAAAGAACTTCATCAGGAGTAATATTACTCCTGATGAAGTTCTTTGAATGAACGAAACGCGTTGAGCCCCTACACCACATCTGGAAGACCACTAGCTGTACTGCTACACCCTGAGACACATACCATTAGAATATCCTGCACTGAGCTTCTGTGTGGAGCCTGCTGAGACACTTCTACTATACAAGGGGATGAGACTGCAGACCAGTCACTTACAGATAAGCCTATTTAAAGCATATTTATTGTGAGTTTGTACTCTAAATGCTATACTTGAATAAAATGTTTATATGAAAAATACTACACCATATGGCTTTTTATATATTTTCTTTTATGATGAGCGGATAAGTTTGGTGTCGCGGTTGTTTTAGAACATACATTTTATCCATCGTTAAGGAGAATTGGTTGCAGATCATACTCCGGGATTTCTAAGGAGTTACTATACAGATAAGCGGTTTGATTTTATAAATCTGGTACGCACACCACTTCTATTTATTCTGCACGATCAACTTTTGAATATATTTATCCTGTACTACAGTGATTTTTAGTCACCTACGGTGCAGATACAGACACCGTCCTGTTCTAACTACTCTGCACTATTTCTGTGTATATTTGTGCTTATATGTTTATATACATTGTATACACCTGAAGGCGCCGCCCTTTACCATTTATATCCTACTATGCTATCGGACTAACCATCCGCTTTTAAGGTTGGCTGCCACACGCACACTGTGGAGGTGTTGCTTTTACTATTATATATTCATCTATTTATTTATTTATTGCCTTATACACGCACATGCAATTTTGTATTTGTGTTATCTTCCATATATTGGGTAAGCGCCATCTGTAGCTATCTTGTTTGTTCTCTCTACCATATATATATATATATATGTATGTGTGTGTGTGTATATATATATATATATATATATATATATATATATATATATATATATATATATATATATATATATATATATATATATATATATATATATATATAATATTTCTCTGTCCTACCACTGGGGGACACTGCGTTACCTTGGGATATAGTAGGTGGGACTGGAGTTAGGCACTTATAAACTTGTTTGTTCCCCTGACTCCTCCCCCACTATGGCCCTCCTCTGTAGCTGACTTCAGTTGTTGTAAGTGCCTTCTGGAGAAAGGTCACTTCTGTATAGGCTCCTGCCTATACTTAGTTTAGCAGTAGGTTTTCCTGTTTTTATTTTTATTCCTTTTCAGGTGCAGCGCTGGACTCCATGCCAAGACCCAGAGGAGTGAAAGTCCCCGGAATTTCTTCACTTTTGAGTTCCAGCGCAGGTAAGCAGCACGCTTCCCTTGCACCTCTGCCGGCAGTCTACCCCTAGAAAACAACGAGCAAACGGGCCATTTATGTTTATTAATGGCCTTATAGACGGCCGGGGCCATGTTTTATTTAAAGTATGCCTTTATAGGCAGCTTTATATGGGGCGCATATGTTTGTTAACGGCCTTATAGACGGCCGCTGCCACGTTTAAACGGGCGGGAGTGAGGGTGTCTCTGCCTCTCCTCCCCGCCCGCAGACTTGCCGGCAGCCTCCCCCCCTCCTCCGCCCCTAGATAACGAGCAGCGGGGGAGAAGGACAAGCATCGCGCTCTGTAGAGGCGATGATGTCAGTGAGACCGCACGCACCCTGGCAGAGCGGCAGTTCTCACTTCCAGCAGCTGCAGCCATATTATATATATATATATATATATATATATATATATATATATATATATATATAGGCTGAGCGGCGGTGAGCAGAGGCAGACACGTTAGGAGAGGGGAGTACACCTCCCCCTCTCTCTCTCCCTAATGGCGCGAACGGCGGCCATCTTGGATCCGGAGCAAACACACATCAGTGCATGCTGTTCCAGACTTCTGCCTCTCATCACTGGGTAATGTAGTATCGTTTTTAATTCTGTTTTTAAACGATTGTCAGCCTGTTTGCCACACAGTCAGGACCCTATGACTGCCTAATATATTATAGGATTACCTATTAGACAATATGGTAGTTTCCTATCCTCCTGTGACATATTTTGCTTGTTGGGTAGATGTACATTAATATGGGAATACATATCTGTATAATATTCCATATGGTGACTGTGGATGGACTTTTTCCATAAGTCTCGTAAAGGGAGTTCCATGTATATACACAATCCCTTTTGCTACGTATAACCTGTGTTCCTAAGTATTGTGGTTAACTTTTATACAGTTTTCCAAATATGCGTTATGTCTGAGGAATTACCTTAGGGGTAATAAACACGCTGTTTTACATTCTCTGCATTATTTATGTGGCACAAAAATAATATACAGTGTTATCCCGTGGTAGGCGGGTTTGTCTGTATTGCATTGTGTATATGTGTGCGTAAACCCTAATAGCACACATATATATATATATATATATATATATATATATATATATATATATAAATTACCTGTTTTAGAGATAGAACAGATTTATTCTGTGTCTCTTTCTTGCTGTTGTATCAGGTTACAATAGGTGAGTCTTCCAGGCGTAGAATACTCGCTGGTTGGCATACTCAAAAAAATGTGTGTGTATGTGTATATATATATATATATATATATATATATATATATATATATATATATATATATATATATATATATATATATATATATATATATATATATATATATGTGTCTTCAATTTAATTGTTAGACAAGGTTATAACCTGTTACTTTGCCTACCATTTCCTTATGTTTTCTAATGGATCAACTAGGAAATAGGAGTGACATTATATGTGTGCGAAATGTAATTTTTAAATTATCTTTTCCACAGCTTAGCCCGAATGCCTCGGCACAGACTGCAGGGCTCGGGTCTACAAACAGGGTGCTCCCATTTCGGTGTCAGCTGTTTTTCAGAAACAGGTCTAGTCTAAATCACTGTCGCTTCTGGTGGCTGAACACATTAAGGTGATTTTTAAGTTTGAAATGGTATGTGAGTATACCCTTTTTCATGCTTCTACACACGTTTACACTGTGCTGGTTAAGCTCCCACACAGCTTATATCTGTCCGCTAACAGAAGCGGCATTACGCTGTTCAGGTATAAAACCATCTAGACAAAGATGCTGTTGTTCAACATCTCACAGATGTAGAGGATTTTATCTTGGACTGTTGCCACAGTCAGAATAAGGATGTTGTTCATTCCTCACCAGAGGATGTCTATTTCCATCTTGTTTTACTATCAAGAGGAATATTCTTGCTGATTACACTCACGAGGTGGATAATCCCAGCTTAAACTGTACACAGTTTTCGCATTTGCAAGACAACAGTCTATACTTGGTTTTCAATTTTCAACCTAAGCCTTACTGACACCCTAGTTGGGAAAAATGTTTTTCCTCATATCTTAGACTCGGTGTCTGTCTTTTGTCAAAGACCAGGTAGACAGTATTAGACTGGCTATGTTTTTCACCTCCCATAATTCTCCAGAGTCAATACAAGGGAGGTCCCTGTTGGTGACAATCCTGTGGCTCCTCTGTTCTCTTGTTCTCTTGTTCTGCTGTCCCCAGCCGGAGCAGACAAAGAAGTCCTCCTACGCAGAGCAGTGGCTGGTAACGGGTTTTATCTAGCGGCTCTCGTACAGAAGTGCTCTAGCCTTTATTCTCATTAAGGGTTAATGGGGTGGTTTGTATTCAGCCAACAGCATCATAGCTGGTAGGAATACAGCTATTCAGCTATGATACCTATAGTTAGCCACATGCTTACAGCACTTTGTTCCAATATCGGAACTCTCAATTTGTACTATTACAAATGAGTATCCAAAGGCTTCTGGCAGTAGGTGTGTTTTCTTTGTTTTATGTCAGCGACATCAGGCCATGATGTTTATGTCTTCCATCCGTTGATCCTCTCTGTTGATTTGAAGTCAGGGTTCCACATTCCGAGTCAGGCTTAGCCTTACAGGGGTGGTTATAGTTTATGTGCTGTGGAAATCAGGTAAACATCCTTTGATATGTGGACATTCCCCGAAGGTGGAAGTTATTTATTACATCCAACGCTTAGCTTTCAGCTAGACGTTTTCAGCCAGAACATTATACTTGCAGCCTCTCAGCAAGAAGCAGGGTTGCAATATTGGGTTCACAGGTGATCACTTTGAGCCTACCCAGCTCTTCGTTTATTCTACCACGATATAAGCGTTGGCTTATGCCTTATCTTCTAGTTCGGTGTTTTCAGTAGCTTACTACCAAAGAACACGCTCATCTCTTTTCTACACAGTTCCAAATTGCTCCTGGCAGAATTTCCTTTCAGTATCAGGAGTTTCTGTTTGCAAAATAGGATACGAAGTTTCTACTTGTATCTTTGGCTCTCCTTGTTCGTAACATCTCCCATGTCTCAACAGGGAGATTCTTATCAAGGAAGGCTGATTTTAGGGCTTTGGACATGCATAGCACCCCTTTGCCTTAATTCACTTATTTACCTATTGGGTGGTGCTTAGTCACATTGTTTTTATTAGTGAGTCAGTTGTTATTCTTTTACAGAGCGTCAGAAAACCTGTAGAGATTCGGTCTCAAAATGCAGTGCTGTTGCATATTTGTAGCACTCATGCAATTCCCGTCCTAATGCAGGATAGGGGTCGACCTGTGTATGGCCGAAGGGGTGTTCCTTGTGCCATCCTATGGGCCAAGCTAGAACAACTTATTATTGTTATTGAGGGCCGAATGCCTTAGCAATCAATCCTTTAACAGGTAGAGTGGGTCACCTCAGGGTAATACCTTTGTTCTCTCCTGGTTTGGTCATTGGGCTCTCTAAGAGGGAGCCCAGGTTCTTTTCACATGTTAACCTGTTTTCTCTATCGGCTCTCAATCTAATGACCCTCAGGTGGATTTGTCCATAGCCAAGTCGGGTCTCCCTATAACTTAGGAGGTGATTCACAGCTCCTATTTACTCGTGGGAGTTCAAGAGTTTCTAGGAGGGGGCGCATCCCAGCTAGTCTGGTGGTCTGCCGTATGTCTCGCAAAACAGTGTTCTACTGTTTTAGAGGACTTGTGTTGTCGTCCCTCTTTTTCCGTTTTTCAGAGCGGCCTCATCTCGTAGTTCAGCTCTTTTTGTTTTCATTGTCTGGTTTGACGCTGTGGCATCGGATGGCTAACCTTTTCGGCTAGAGAATCCTTAAGGATATGGTTGCTACCTTCAATTCAGCGGTAGAGATTCTTTCTCAGCTGTTTTCTTTGGGCTAGAAATTATATTCGATGGTGTAAATTTCTGGAATTTCACACGTCCCACTCGGGAATCTTTTAAAGAATTTTCTTTACCAGCTGGCTTCTATGGGGTCTGCACCAGGGGTGTCCAACCTTTTAGCTTCCCTGGGCCACATTGGAAGACGACGAGTTGGTTTGGGCCGCACATAAAATACACTAACACTAACGATAGCTGATCATCCAAAA
>NC_134403.1:236350995-236396104 GCF_038048845.1 Mixophyes fleayi
GCCGTTACTTATCGCAGGCGCTCTGGATCCAGTGAACAGTCATTCAGTCCTGAAGTCTGTGGTCTAGGTGACTGAACTCTGGATGAGGAGCTGCTGCTTATTTGCAAACAGAGATACAGTAAAACAATGCAAAGGTGTGGCTTGCTTCTATTGGTCCAGGCATCAGGAGGGTCCAGTGGGTTGCAGATCATAGGCTAGTTTAAGCTCAGGAATCCAAAGGAGGGGGTCATCTCTCCAGGGGATGAGCTCTGTTCTTCCCGCCAAGATTACTCATCATAATGGTCCATAATTCCTTAACATTAATAACTTGCATATGCACTCTGCGATTCCCTCGCAGTTGCAAATGCGAAGAGGATTAGTATGATACCACACATGACTAGATTCCTTCAACGTGTACCATATGTTTTACTGATATGCATATAACTTATAATATTACATATAAATACTACTATATTTCGACATAAATGACTGTGTTGCAACTACCTTTAATGTGTACTATTTTACAAGTGTGAGTGTTTGTGCGAATGTATGTAAAAGACTAAATACTGTTGTTGCCATATGTTGCAGCTGCGTACGCCCTTCCACGCCGTAGCAGGCCCTTTCACGCCGTAGCGTACCGTACGCATCTTTTCAGACAAAGACAACCAAGTTTGCTCGATTTTAATTGAAATGACTTTATCCAATTTGCTGACTTCGACAGCTCCACCCTTTGATAGTATAATAAACTATCACCTAATCACCGTTTCAAGTTCAGGGTTATACAACACTTCTTCACATACCATGATCTCGGTGTCTTGCACCACCCTTTCTGTCTCGCTCTCAGTGCTTCTCCTAGAAGATTGTTTCCCACACTTCAACACAGTAGGAACACATTTGACAAAT
This sequence comes from Mixophyes fleayi, assembly GCF_038048845.1. Taxonomy (NCBI): domain Eukaryota; kingdom Metazoa; phylum Chordata; class Amphibia; order Anura; family Limnodynastidae; genus Mixophyes; species Mixophyes fleayi. The sequence goes on from NC_134403.1 coordinate 236,351,878, forward strand.
AAACCAATTGCTAAGATGACACCCAGTATAAGGAGAAGGAGCTTACCTACACTAGAAACCATTTCCTGTACCCACTCCACCAGACCAGAGAACCATTTCACAGGGTTCAACCATGAGATCCAACCTGCCACCTTTTCCCCCACCTCATATAACGAAGAATTATGGTTCCTTCGAAATTCCCATTTCAGTTGCAGAATTTCATCCATCTTCCGGTCTATAACCTCCTTAGGGTCATCCGTATTATTGGTGATGTACGTGCAACATTTTACACCGAACTGGGTGGCCAGTGTCACACAGTACCCACCAGTAATAGAGGTGAGATAATTTAGTACCAGTCTATGTTGCACCAACTCCTTCTTGTACGCTTGTAGCTCCCTTCCAGTATACCTGAAAGTGTCATCATACATCTCGGTGATATTATCTATTAATTTAGCTAGGTCTTGGATATATTTAAAGTTTAATGTTCCCCGAGCGGTCCTGGTGAGATCAAGAGCAACCATAACTTGAAACCCAACGGTTTCACTAATCAATTTTGTAGCTATGGGCTCCTCACCAGGAATCATATTTCTCTTGCCACGGTGTTCATACTGTGTGTGTATGTATGGTGGTGATGTAGTCTTGTGAATACCAACCATTTCTTCATGAGTAATAGTCATGATTTCAGGAACCAGTTTAGCTAAGAAACACAAGCCCTTGGAACTCGGAGTCACCCAGGAATAAGCTTTCCTCCCACAAACAAAGTACACATCATCAGGGAGAACATAAGGAACCGTATGTCCATTAATTATATCACACAGAGTTTCGATAAAACTACCCATGCCTAGTGTCTCCATTTGCTCAAGACACGTGTCAGCATAGATGACATTTTTACAATTATCTATAGAGACTTTTCCAATGGATACTTTCTTATGTTTGGTTACACGCCCTAATTTGTGACTTCCATCAACATTCCTGCTTATTGGTGGCCTCAGTCTCCCTCCAAAATGAGCTTGGCGAGCCATTGTCTGATCTGATAGGTCAGCTTCCCAATTCTCCAGATGCTTTGCATGAGTGATATTTAGACACAGCAAAGATCTGTCTACAGAGTATTGTCGAAGCGTTAGACTAGGGGACCTAGTGTTATTGTACCTCCCTTCTATGGGCCTCCCACCTCTCAATTCGAGTACTTCGGAGATGTTTAATGGGAATGGCACTAGTCCTATGTTATGCTGCCCCTGCGGCACGTGAGAGCACACCCAGCACTCGGTTTGGTTTAGCACCTTACCCACCAGGGAGTGATAATCCTCCAAAGGATGCCCGCCCACATTCAGATTACCAGTGGACTGACATCGCTGGATGCATCTCTCTTCAACTAGGGAGTCACAGAACTTGCAGATACAATACTCATCAGAGCTAGCAGACCTTTTCATAACCCCTGGACCAAGCTTGATGATGGACTGCTCTGGGTATTCTAATAACTTTTCCTCAACCTCCATTTCATCCGTATCACTGCCAGAACCTTCCTCTGTCCTCCATCCTCCTTCACAAAAATAGAATGTCCTAGAAAAAGTAAAAACAAGGAAAATCCTGGAACAAAAGAAAAACAAAAACCGCCACTCCTTAGCTGGAAAGATAGTTCTGATGCAACGTCTCTGGCTCAGGTGTCTTGACTGCGGGCCTTAGGTCTCCCGGAACAGATTTACGAGTGACAGATATGTGTCGTCGGTCTCAGTTTTATCTAGCACTTTCTCCGGGTTATTGACTCTCCTGCAGTGGGTGGAATGGACCCAAGTGTCTCTCTCTGCAACCTTCAGTGATGTAGTACTGGTCAGCAGCACTTGGTACGGGCCTTCCCAACGGTCTGTTAAACAACCTGAACGTAAGAAATTGCGGATCATAACATAGTCCCCAGGTTCAACATCATGACAATTCATTTCTGGCATACCAGGTGACAGCATTTTGAATTTTTGTTGTTGTTGTTTCAGCTGTCTGTTAATTTTTATAAGATATTGCACAGTCACTTCATTATTACACTTTAAGTCGTCTTGCGGACTCACGATCAAATGAGGTTGTCGTCCGCACAGTATCTCAAAGGGGGACAGATTAAGAGGAGATCTAGGAGTGATTCGAATGCTATGGAGGACTAGTGGCAAAGCTTCAGGCCATGCCAACCCAGTTTCAGCCATTATCTTACCCAGCTTATTCTTTATAGTACCATTTACTCTTTCCACCTTACCACTGGCTTGTGGTCGGTAAGGGGTGTGAAGTCTGCTACTGATTCCCATGAGCTTACACATATTCTGGAAGATATCACCAGTAAAGTGGGTACCCCTATCACTTTCAATGATTCTAGGGATACCGAACCTACACACAAAATCTTGTACAATTTTCTTTGCAGTGAACACAGCAGTATTAGTGGCTGCCGGATATGCTTCTACCCAACCGGAAAACACATCAATACACACTAACACATACTTTAGATTCCTGCACGGTGGTAATTGGATATAGTCAATTTGTATTACCTGAAAGGGTCCGTCTGTAGGAGGGATGTGGGATGGCTTAGTTGGAATAGTTTTCCTGACATTTTTCCTCAAACAAGTAAGACATGGCATTGCCTTTTTACCAGCCTGAGAGGAAAATCCAGGAGCACACCAGTATGCTCTCACCAGTTTGCACATACCTTCTTTACCCAGGTGAGTCAGACCGTGTGCTGCTTCAGCCAGGCTTGGATAGTGTGTTCGGGGAGCTACAGGCTTACCTTGTCCATCCCTCCAGAGTCCTGAGGACTTTTGACCACATCCCTTCGCCTTCCAGACTGCCTTTTCCTGCAGGGAACACAAATCTTGCATTTCAATTAATTTTTGCGTGTCTAATGTCTGAAAAACCATCATAGTCTCGGTCGATACAGTCATAGGTTGCCCTGCTGCCCATTTAGCAGCTCCGTCTGCCCTGTTGTTTCCCAATGACACTGGGTCTTCTTCAAAGGTATGGGCTTTGCACTTTATGACGGCTACTGTTCTGGGTAACTGTATCACTGTCAGAAGTCCTTTTATGTGTTGTGAGTGTGCCACTGGCGTACCTGCTGCTGTCGTAAAGTTTCTAAGATGCCAAAGGGCCCCAAAATCGTGCACTACCCCGAAGGCATACCTAGAGTCAGTATATATATTGGCTGAGTTACCCTCTGCCAACTCACACGCTCTCTTTAATGCTACTAATTCCGCCACTTGGGCTGAATGAGGTGGGCCAATGGGTTCAGCTTCTACCACATCCTGATCGTCTACCACAGCATAACCAGTACATAGCTCTCCCGTCTCTGTCTGTCTATGACAACTCCCGTCTGTATAAAACGTAAAATCTACATTTTCTAAAGGGGTGTCACGAATGTCGGGCCTTGCAGTAAAGGTCTGGTTCAGGTGTTCCATACAATCATGCGTGTCAGTACTCTTGCCTAACTCATCATCAACCAGGGTCTCCTCACCTCCCACCCTTTGTGTCTCTAGACACACATATGGAAGGTATGTAGCTGGATTTAAGGTGCTACATCATTTGATGGTGATGTTTGAGGGTGCTATCAGGGCTAGTTCCCACTTTGTGAATCTAGCTGAAGAAACATGTCTGGTTTGGGCTGAATTTAACAGAGCTGATACAGCATGGGGTGTATAGACAGTTGAATTGTGTCCTAATACTACGTCCTCGCTCTTACTTACCAGAAGAGCAGTTGCTGCTACGCTTCTGAGACATGTTGGGAGTGATCTAGCCACAGTGTCCAATTGTGCACTGTAGTATGCTACCGGTCTGCTAGCGTCACCATGTTTCTGTGTGAGGACACCTGCTGCACAACCATCAGCTTCTGTACAGTATAGCTCAAAAGGCTTTTCATAATTGGGTATTCCCAATGCAGGTGCTCTAGTCAGACTATCTTTAAGATTAAAGAACGCTTGCTCTGACTCTTCTGTGTGTACAACACGTTCTGGTTTTGAGGAAGAGACTAGCCCCTGCAATGGTAATGCCAGAATAGAAAAACCTGGGATCCAGGATCTACAGTATCCACACATCCCCAGGAAAGTACGAATCTGCTTCTGGCTCTGCGGCAGAGTCATGTGTTGTATGGCCTTAATCCTGTTGGTTGTCAGGTGTCTTAGCCCCTTAGTGAGGCAGTGTCCTAAGTATTTGACCTTAGTCTGACATGGCTGTAATTTATCCTTTGCCACCTTGTGCCCTGTTTGTGAGAGATGAAGCAACAACAATTTAGTATCCTGTAAACATGACATAAAAGAATCAGAGCACAGCAGCAATTCGTCCACATATTGAATTAGAACAGACCCATTGCGGGGTTGAAAGGATTACAAACAGTCATGTAAGGCCTGGGAGAAAATACTGGGACTGTCAGTTAACCCCTGGGGAAGTCTGGTCCATGTGTATTGCAATTCCCTGTAGGAGAATGCAAATAGGTATTGACAGTCAGGGTGAAGAGGGACTGAAAAGAAAGCAGAACATAGGTCAATGACAGTAAAATGACTAGCAGGCAGTGGAATCTGCATGAGGATGACAGCTGGATTCGGCACTACGGGGGAATTGGCTCTCCACAACTTTATTAATTCCCCTTAAGTCCTGGACTAATCTATAGCTCCTCCCCCCACTCTTCTTCACAGTCAAAATGGGACTATTTGCTGTGCTTGATGTACAAATTAAAATCCCCTGTTGCAACAGCCTTTCAATAACAGGATATACCCCTAGTTCCACCTCTGGTTTTAATGGATACTGTGGGATTTTTGGAGCTATCCTACCACGTTTTAGATTTACCATGACAGGGGCTACGTTTGCCATCAGTCCAGTGTCCTGTCCATCTCTAGTCCATAGTGAACCTGGTATTTCCAGCAACATCCCCTTTTCTTTAAGATGGTCTTATTTCTATAACAGTAGAGTATAACATTAACCTTTGAGGGGTGTCCAATATATCCTGTACCTCTTGAGCGACCTTCTCGGGTATATCTAGGAACACACCATCTGAAGTACAGTATATGACACATCCCATTTTACATAACAAGTCTCTCCCTAGCAAGTTAGTAGGAGCCGCTGCAGCCAAGAGAAATGAATGCTTAGTATGCAGGGGCCCGATAGTAACTTCAGCGGGTTTAGTTAGAGGATAATGTAACACTCTTCCCGTTACCCCCATAGCTGGAATAGTTTTACTGGTCACCTGTAGATTAAAAGGAGAGGTTATCACAGATCTGGCCGCCCCTGTATCTACAAGAAAAGTTTGTTTCCTACCAGCTATGTCAACTATAATTGTTGGTTCTTCTCTCAGACTCTCAGTTAACCTCACTGGCTGTAGACTACAGGTATGACCTGACCCCTAGCGCTGACTATTGCTTTCCCACGCAGCATTTGCTGCTATAACATGCGTGGGCAGGTATGAGTCTTCTAGTCTATGTGAATCCCTCCTTGGAGGATATCTATGTGGCCCTTCATTAGACTTATGTCTTCCCTTTGTACAATCTTTCCTCATTTGTTTCCTGTCATGTGGGTTATATTCCTGGTGGCAATTGTAACATCTCAACATTCTGCGTTTACTGTCATGTGGGTTATATGCTGGTGGTCGTGTATGCATTCCCTCTAATGCTTGTATACTCACCGTCATCAACTTGTCACTCTTTTCTTCCCTTTTTCTAAAAATATTTTTGTCATGTTCCACAGCAATCTCTCTAAGAGAATCTACCGTGCTGCCCCTCCAACCAGGTGTTGAGGTTTGTACTCTTGTCTTTAGGTTTTCCTTTAAACCATCCATCAATACTGTTACTGCTACTTCCCTATGATGTGGGTTCTCCCTTATATCTGATACCCCAGTAAACTGTGTCATTGATGCAAGAGCTCTACCAAAATAGTCCGCTGCAGTTTTACTATCTGTTTGTTTTAAGGTGAAAATCTTACTCCAGTTTACCACTACTGGAAAATAGATCGCTAAATGTTTGACAATTTGTTCTATATTTTCTTGATTAATCTCATCCGTCAAGGTGTCATCTTCATCCAACAAACACTCTTTAATAAATTTTTGTATGTCAGTATTGGGAGGAAGACATGCCCTCAACACTACACGCCAATCCTTATTGGTTGGTTCGTGTGCATTTCCTAAGTCTTTAACAAATTTCTGACACTTAGCCAACTCTTTTCTAGGATCTGGGAGTTCAGTCATAATAGAACGTAATTCCGATCTAGTCCAGGGACAATGCATTGTAACATTCTTTAAAGGAACTATAACATCCTTGTCTGCCTTCCCATTGGGAACTGATATTGTGCGGACTGGATATGCACCCACTGGTTCACTGTCTTCAGAAGACACTACAGGGTTTGCTGTTTCAGTATTTGCACTGTGGGAAGAGAAGTAGTCCAACCCCACCTACTTGTCTGGCTCCCGGTCTGGGGCTGTGGGTGAAGTGGAGACCACCATGTGAAAGGGCTGCAGGTGAGGCAGTGTCTGATTGCGTGAGCCATGTTTCTGTTATTGCTAGAAGGTTGAACGTTGTTTGAGAGGAAGAGATCATGAATGGGGGTACGTTTGTTACACACAGAACGTGCATTTCAAAGGGCACATTTAAAGGGCTTTGGAAGAGAGGGGAGACAGGTGATGCGTTTAAGGTTTGCTGGATTTCTGTAGTGTTCAGATATGTGCGTGTGGGAGAATTGAGGGGTACCTGTATTAGGTGATATATCACCAGCTAATAGAAGCAGGGAAGAAGAAAGGTAGGAGAGATGATGTGTGTTTTTTTTAGTTTCTGGTGGCAAGGTGCAGCTGTTAAAGTTATTGAATTTAAATAGGAAAAGAGTGCATGAGTGTTCACCAGAGGTGAGTGAAGTAATGAAGGGGCAATGTGGACAGAGGTGGGTGTTGCAGGATGGGCGAGGGATGATATATTCCTAAAGATAATGCCATGAAAAGAGAGAAAGAAAAATATTTTGGCGAGCATTGGGATTTAATTAGCAAAATGAGGGAATTAAGGAATTACCTAATTACAATGTCCAGTATAATCAGATAAGTAGTGCAGGGCTAGGCTGCAGCAAATGTAGTTTATCCATGGATGTCTGGATAGTATAGAGTAATGATGTGGGAGTCATGTGGGGGAATGGGTGGAAGTGTTGAATGGAGAGTAATAAATTGCAGGTGATTGAATAGCTGAGTTTTTGCAGAATCATGAGAGAGGAGAGTGGTTCAAATTCAGTATCAATTATTCCTACTTGTGATGGCAGACAAAGCATTTAGTAGAACTGAGAGTACAGTGATGAGATAGGGGACTGAAATAGCTGTAGCATGGGTAGGGAGTGGTTGAGCAAGTAGTACAGCAGGTTGATTAAACATAGTGTATTTTGCAGTGAAAACAAACTGACAGATCAAACAAACTTTCATGAGATGAGAAGAAAATAAGATCTGAGTCCAAAATAGTCCTCATGCTGCATGGAGCTTGTAGCCAAGGTGAGTTGAAGACATCAGAGGTGGAATATGGAGTTTCAAGTGAATACTGACTGTAGTCCTTGTGTAGCTGAGTTAATAGATAGAATGTTCTTCTCCTGTTTCCTCCTGTTTAACTCCGGTATAACTCCGAATTATGCTGTTTAAATTTTTTGTTTTACACTTGTATCTATACACTTGTTATATATACAGTCAAGTCCATGAATACAGACTTGTTGCTAGTGAAAGTAGCTCTTCACATTTACAATTTCCTTGAAAAGTAAGTAATCAGTAGAGTTGTTTACCAGTGGAAATATCTCATGTCTATCTGTCTGATCATCTCCTTTGTTTTGTTGTTTATGTTTTTATACTATTTTTATTATTTCTTTTGTTTTATTTACAGAGTATCTCTGTCTTCCCATGATTCTATCCACATTTAGCCACTTCTCTCTCTTCCACATGACTGCAAATATGTATGTTCTGTGGACATTTTCCTCCAGCATTGTTTCTTTTCTGGGTCAGGAGCAGTTTTTGGCAGTCTACATGTCAGCAGGTGAGCATGCATTGGTGGTTTATCAGCCTTATAGATAAGCTATTCCTTATCTTTTAATCAAAAAATTTATGTCACTTTTGTATATAGCTAACAAAAAGTGCTGAAAGCAAGAATCTAACGAACTTTGTCAAATTATCTGTGTATAAGATGATAGGAAGGTGGCTATGAAAAATGTAAATGTATTTCAGAACAGCATATTAACATGTCATCTAATGACTACCAGATTATAGTTTCCTCAAGCGATTTATAAAATCCAAATGACTAATCTTCCATTATACACTATATACTGACAATTGTATACCAGTAGTGCCCAGATTACACAACATTTACAGTCATGGCCAAAAGTTTTGAGAATGACACAAGTATTGGTTTTCACAAAGTTTCCTGCTTCAGTGTTTTAGACCTTTTTTGTCAGATGTTTCTATGGTATAGTAAAGTAAAATTACAAGCATTTTTATAAGTGTCAAAGGCTTTTCTTGACAATTGTATTAAGTTGATGCAAAGAATCAATATTTGCAGTGTTGACCCTACTGTTTGAAGACATCTGCAATTTGCCCTGGCATGCTGTCAATCAACTTCTGGGCCACATACTGTCTGATGTCAGCCTTTTCTTCCTAATCAGTGCTTGGATTTTGTCAGAATGTGTGGGTTTTTGTTTGTCCACCCGTCTCTTGATGATTGACCACAAGTTCTCAATGGGATTAAGGTCTCGGGAGTTTCCTGGACATGGAGCCAAAATTTTGGGGAGCCACTTAGTTATCAGTTTTGCCTTATGGCAAGGTGCTCCATTATGCTGGAAAAGCCATTGTTTGTTACCAAACTGTTCTTGGATGCTTGGGAGAATTTGCTCTTGGAGGATTTGCTCTTGGAGGATGTTTTGGCACCATTCTTTATTCATTGCTGTGTTCTTAGGCAAAATTGTGAGTGAGGCCACTCCCTTGGCTGAGAAGCAACCCTACACATGAATGGTCCCAGGATGTTTACTGTTGGCATGACACAGGACTGATGATAGCGCTTACCTTTCCTTCTCCGGACAAGCGTTTTTCCAGATGCCCCAAGATATCTGAAAGGGGATTCATCAGAAAAAAAGGACTTTACCTCAGTCCTCAGCAGTGCAATACCAGTACTTTTTGCAGAATATCAGCCCATCCCTGATGTTTTTCCTGTAGAGTAGTGGCTTCTATGCAGGCCTTGACACAATGCCATCCTCCAAAAGTCCATCGCCTCACTGTGCGTGCAGATGCACTCACATATGCCTGCTGCCATTCCTGAGCAATTTCTGTACTGGTTGGGCCCAATCTCGCAGCTGAATCAACATTAGGGGCCATCCTGACACTTCCTGTATGTTCTTGGGCGCCCTGAATCCTTCTTCACAACTATTGAACCTCTCTCCTTGAAGTTCAATGGAAATGTTGTTTTTGGGATAAAGTTCTGGAGTATATGCAAATTGCCAACATAAAATCTGAGCCAGCAGACTTTGTGAAAAATAATATTTGTGTGATTCTCAAATCATTTGGCCATGACTGTATACCAGCAATGGTTTGCTACTTATCCTCTTCTTTGTATTTAAAAGCTAAAGAAGTTACTCTGGTCAGAGTAATGGCATAGCATGGACTCAGAAGGCCAGAAAATCGTTCTAATTGTTCCTGGCTAATGCATTGGGTTGTGGGGAAAAAGACAGGATCTGTTACTTTTACTATGATGACCTGATGTATAGGATTTCTCTGGCCCAGTGTTATACACAAGTGATATTTCTTAAAATGTTAGCTCAATATATTTATCTCCTATTTTTCTCTTTCACACTAGTTGGAGGAAACTGCTCACCTTGGGGTATAGAATGCGCTGTTGGAGTAATGGTACTACAAAAACTTGTCTAGCCTGCTCTCCTCCCCTCTATGCCCCCTCCACAGGAACAACTCAGTTTTTTTCTTAGTGCCTACGGAGTAAGCCTCTTTAGTCTCGTCTTAGAGTTTCTTTTGTGTTTTTTATAGAGGTTACTTCTGGGAGAGCGCCTGAGGCGCTTTAGTGCCACCCCCCCTGATTTATGTAGGGCTCCAGGGAAAGGGTCACCTGGCACTCCGTTAGTGTCCAGGACCCAGCCACTTCCACGGAGGCGATGCTGGCCGCTACGGGAGCCACGACAGCATGCTCTGGTCGCCCATGACTGCTGTGGAGTTGCTTGCGGCAGTGTTCCCTCTAAGCTGAGCAATCTGGAAATTAAAGAGTTAAAATGTCACTCTAATGAGGGCTCCACCCGAAAGGTTTGCATTCACAATCTGCAGGATGTTTCCTAGTAAGATACAGGTTTAACTCTTATCATTTCCAGATTGCTCAGCTTAGAGCGAACACTGGCTTGCGGTCCAGTTGTCAAGCCTGTCAGCCGGCATTTTGAGGAGAAGTTGCGGTGCAAACTGGTAGTGAGGCATATTATGCTGTTGAGGAGCTGTCACTGGAGATTTAGAGGTAGGATCATGGGAGACTCATCCCAGTATCGATGGTCCTATTGCACACTTGGAGAAGTCTACTATTTTTCCGTTGCCGAATGCAGCGACGCTTAAAGACAGTACTGACAAAAAGTGTGAAGCGATTTTGAAATAGTCTTCTTTAGTGTGCGCCTGGTGATGTCGTTAAAGCTGTTGAAAAATGGGTCACTACTCTTCATGCAGGAATAAAGTCTTGTGTGGCTAGAAGTGAATTGACTTTTCTGACGGATCATATTAAAGATGCTACTGAGTGTTTAGGGGTTGTGGTTCTGGATGCGGGTCAGGGGTTGTCAAAAACCTCTTCCTAGTAGTGGGAGCTAGGCGCACATTGTGGTTAAGATCTTGGGAGACGGATGCTGATTCCTAGAGACCTTTGGAATCTGTCCTATATGACGGAGCGGCTTTGTTTGGTTCTCCTTTGGACAATTCATCGCTCAGGCCACGGGGGAAGAGTGCTCTTCTGGCAGCTGCGTCAAAAGCAAAAAGAAGGCGTTTTCACTCCTTTCGGTTTGTCGGCCGTACTAGAGGTGGTTCTTCCAGACGCCAAGCCCCAGTTACAAGGGGAGTGGGGCAAAGAGGCAGACAGGCCTGGACAGGATGTTGCCTTGCCCCTAAGACCAGGAGACAAACCAGCAGCAGGACTTACTGCATCGTTCACCAGGGACTCTGGTGGTGGGAGTGCGCCTACTGCTCTTTCAAATGGCTCTTTCAAATCACCACAGACGCCTGGGTGAAAGGTATAGTGTCCATGGGATACATCTTGGACCTAGTGGGGGCACCTCCACGGCATTTCATGACTACACCTTTCCCCAGGGAGTCACAGAAAAGACAGGCTTTCCAGGGGGCAGTACAGTCTCTTCGGGATGCCGGGGTGATTGTTACTGTTCCATTGGGGCAGAGAGGTCAAGGCTTTTACTCTCACCTTTTTCTGGTGAAAAAACCGTATCGGTCCTTCAGACCAATTCTAAACCTCAAGGACCTCACCACCTGCTTACGGATGGAGTCATCAGACCTGTGATAAATTCCTTAAAGAAAGGCGAGTACTTAGCATTCTTGGATATCAAGGATGCTTACCTAAACATTCCGATATGGACAGGTCATAAAAGTCTCTTGCGGTTTGTGAATAATTTTCAGTTCATGGCTCTCTCATTCGGTTTGGCCACCACATCTCGAGTGTTCACAAAGATGATGGCTATAATGGCAGCTCAGCTGCGTTTACAGGGGTAGAGTATTTTACCTTATCTAGACGACCTGCTGATCAAGGCAGAGTCTGTAGCTCGGCTTCAGTCACATCTGCAGCTGACCAGAGACATTCTGCAGGAACACGGATGGGTGATCAACTACAAAAAAATCCAGTTGGATACCAACCCAGCGTATGTTGTTCCTGGGGTGGTTGTTCGACACAAATTGTCAGAGGATTATTCTTCCTTCAGACAAAGTGTGGAAGATGCGGCGTCAGGTGAAAGATCCCTTTTCTCTAAATCGCGTCTCAGTACTTCAGTGTATGAAGCTACTGGGTCACATGGTTTCCTTGTTTAAGGATCTGCAGTTTGCTCATTTCCATTCGCGCAAGTTCCAGCAGGAGATTATGGCAAAGTTTTCAAGGTCGGATCCCCGCTTAGAAATGCAGGTCTTTCGGTTGTCACGCACAACACGGCTGTCTCTTCTCTGGTGACTGAGAGGGGAAGTCCTAACACAGAGGCTTTCTTTCTCAGTGTGGGACTGGACCGTGGTAACGACGGATGCCAGCTTGTTGGGGTGGGGTGCCGTCAGTCCTTTACCTCAGATTGCAAGGGACTTGGACACCGGAGGAAGCATGGTTGACCATAAATGTTCTGGAACTAAGGGCAGTATTCAAAGCTCTAGTTAAGGCACAGTCCTTTCTGGCACGCTGGCTGATCCGAATACAGTTGGACAATGCTACGGCAGTAGCTTACAGAAATCATCAAGGAGGAACATGGAGTCCTCTTGCCATGAAGGAAGTGTCAAAGATCATGAAATGGGTGGAACAACAAGTTCCTGCAATTTCAGCGGTGTTCATTCTGGGGGTGAACAACTGCAAAGCCAACTACTTAAGTCTGCATGCCCTTCATCCAGGCAAATGGCAGCTCCATATGGATGTGTTTTCTCAAATAGTCCTCCGGTGGGGTCGGCAAAAGTAGACATGATGGCCTCGTGGCACAACCGCAAGTTATTACTGTATTTTACCAGAGAGACCCTCAGGTTTTCTTAGTGAATGCTATGATGGTACACTGGAACTTCTATTTGGTGTACCTTTACCTCTCCACTTCCGATGATATTGCAGAAAGTGAGAGGCGAAAATAAGCCTTTGTTTCATCCAAAGGTGGTCTTGAGGTTTCATATAAATCAGGATATTGTTCTACCGGCTCTTCCTCAGGATTCGCTGGCACGTGGTCAGGTCTCAGTCTGTTTAGATGTGGTCAGAGCTTTGAGGATTTATGTGGACCGTACAGCTTCGGTTCAGAAGACTGATAGTCTTCTAGTCCTGTATGACGATCATAAGCGTGGCTGGCCAGCCACAAAGCAGACATTGGCTAGATGGATCACCGCTACTATCTGGCAGGCGTACGTTTCAGAGTGCTCTTAGGTTCCTGAAGGTCTGAAAGCTTATCCACGAGGTCAGCTAGCGCCTCTTGGTTGGCGCGGCATGGAGCCTCCGCTGAACAGTTGTATAGGGCAGCTACTTTGTCTTCTGTTCATACACTCACCAGGTTTTATCGTTTCCACGTCTTTGCTTCAAAAGACGCAAGTTTTGGCCTTAAAGTTTTACGTAACGCTTGTTCTGAGCATTCCCACCCATAGGGGCAGCTGTGGAAAGTCCACAAGTTGAGCAGTGCCCCTCAACTATTGTGAAAGAGAAAATAGGATTTCTCTATCATCCATCTGGGGGACACTGCTTAACCATGGGGTTGAGTAGGGAGGGTAGGAGTCTGGCACCTAAAGAGTTAACTTTCTTCCTGCTGACAGCATATCCCCCCACCAATTCCCCACGTACCCCAGTTTGAATTGGGTGCCCTAGGAGAAGGGCTGCGCATCAGAAGAGCTCCACAGTGAACGCTGTTCACTGCTAATAGGTTTTTCTTTCCTTTTCAATTTTGTTTTGTTGATAGCAGCGAGAGGTTCTGTTTGCAACATAGCTGAATTGTGGGAGAAGCGCCTGTTAGCGGGGGCGGCCCCGCAGACAGAGGACGGAAAGCGCTTCTCAAACAACGGGAAGCAGTCGACAAGAGACTCTCCCCGCTGATAGCAGGACGGGTGCTGCCATTAGGCAGAAAGCGCCATTACTGCTGACGTTCCCCGGAAGCCAGCTGGAGTATACCAAGTCCCCATCTCCTATGGGATGATAGGGGGAACTTGAAGGATGGCGCGCTAGTGATAGCGCTGTACGGGGAACACATTCTAACAGGATTTCCCCTAGAACAGAAAGGGGAAATCGCTGTTAATGAAATAAAACACAGAAGGAATTTCAGTGGCAGGGGAATGTGTTTGAGGAACACCGCTCCCCCCCCCCCCCCCCTCCTGCTGAGTGAGCTCATGGAAGATCCCTTTTGGCGCCAAAGTTCAAAAGGAGGACAGATGCAGCAGTCTTTTGGAGAGAAGTGCACTGTTGAAACATATCTTCCCCGCTAAGTATCACTTTGTTTCTTCTGTGTATGCATGTGTATGCATGTGTATTATAAGACAATGATGTGTTGAGAGAACTGTTGTTTAAGGAAAACTATAAAGCTCTCCAAACCTGTCTTATTTAATCAGAAATACTATGATATGTTAAATAGCCTAATCTGTATTTTCTGATAAATGTGTGGAGGTGTTTGGGCGTGCCAAACATATTGTCGGTTCCAAATGTAATGCTAATTAGCTTGTGAGCATTGGCCCAGGTGCTCTGTGCTAATTGCAGTCATACGAGAAAACCTGCTGCAGCCTTTCCTTGGCTAATTATACCTTATACTCTCTATATAGGATTGATAGAGAAGTATAGATTCTGACCGCATTTTTTAGAGAAGAGCATAATGTTTATAAAAGATTATTGCTCTCTCAGGAACAGAAATACTATCTTTGACTGGTTCATAGATGAATATGTACCTGTATTTTGCGGTGTGGTAGCTTTGTCCTCTACTAAAAATGTGAGAAAAATAAAGCAACAGGATTTCACCTAAGTAGAAAGAGGAAATCGCTGTTAGCAGAGACACAGAAGGAGATGCCAGCGGTAGGGGAATGTGTTGAGAAGCACCTCTTCCCCTCCCCCGCTGAGTGAGCAGGTGGAAGATCCCTTTTGGAGCCAAAATACAAAGGGAGGACAGATGCAGCAGTCATTTGGAGACAGGTGTACTGCTGACACATATCTTCCCCGCTAAATATCACTGTATTGTTCTGTGTAAGCATATGTATTGTAAGACTATAATGTATTGAGAGAGCTTTAGGTTAAAGAAAACTATAAGCTCCCCAACCTGTCTTATTTAATCAGAAATACTATGATATGTTTAAATAACCTAGTCAGTATTTTCTGATAAACATTGTGGAAGTGTTTGTGCATATGAAACATGAAATTTTGTTTTTTCCTTATCTTGTCATGACTGATAAAGGTAAAACAACTGGTGCCAGACATATGATCTGTTAAAGTATTCTGGGCAGAGAGCCAGAGGGGAGTTGTGTAAGAAAGCCACCCCTCCCCCTCTGCTGAGAGAGCACGTGGAGATTCCCTCTGGTGGGAATGGACACAGCAGCTATTCGGAAGGAAGTACAGCTGCTGACACACATCTCCAAAACTGCTAAGTATCATTTTTTCTCTCTATATAGGCTGAATAGAGAAGTATAAATGTTGTGGGCACATATACTAGGGAGAGCTTGATGTTAAAAAGATTACAGCTCTCCCTTCTGAAAAGTATCTTGTGTGTGTTATGCCTATTATGTCTATACGTGACTTTATTTTTTGTTTCTCTTATGAGGACTGATAAAGAGTAAAGCAACACGTGCCAAATAGATGGTCTGTTCCAAATGTATTGCTAAATTGGCTTGTGAGCACTGACCCAGGTGCTCTGTGCTAATTGCAGCCAGTCTGGAAAATCTGCTGCAGCTGTCAGCCTTGCTTGGCTAATTATATCTTATACTCTCTTTAGACTGATAAAGAAGTATGGATTCTGACCACTATTTGAGAGAAGAACGTAATAGATTATTGCTCTCTCAGGAACAGCAATACTATCTTTTCACTGGTTCATAGATGATGTTTGGGGGTGGTAGCTTGTTTTCTACTAAAAATATGAGGAAAACAGAGCAACATGTGCCAAGTGTTTTTCTCCCTGTTCCAAAGGCAATGCTAAATCAGCTGGTGAGCATTTGGAATCAGGGATGCTGTGAGGATTGCAGCCAGTCTGGAAGGTCTGCAGCTGCTCACAGCCGTCCCTGGGCTAAGTATTTTCTATACTCTCTATGTAGTGGGCTACTGATAGGGAAGTATAGATTTTGACTACATTTTGAGGGTAGAGCATAATATCTATAAAAGATTATCGCTCTCTCATGTACGGAAATACTATCTTTTGATCTTTTCATAGATTAATTAGTATTTTCTGGGTAGATACCTTTGATATGTACCTGTATTTACTATGTGGTGGCTTTGTTTTCTACTAACAATATGAGAAAAATAAAGCAAAATGTGCCAAGTGTTTTTCCCTGTTCCAAATATAAGGCCAGGTTACCTGGTGAGCATTAGGATCCAGGGATGCTCTGGGCTGATTGCAGCCAATCGGAAGAAGAACCAGCTGCTTGCAGCCTTCCCTTGGCTCAATAGATTTTATACTCTCTATAGGAGATAGGGAGGTATAAGATTCTGTGTAAATATCTGGTGGTAGTGGAAGTTCAGACAGCCCTTACGCGGGGGCGGTCTGTCAGAGGCCAGACTACCAGTTCAGGGGTCGGGGGAAGCAGGAGACAGTCCCTTCCCTCTGCTTAACCAGATGGTTCGTTCAGACCAGTGCTGAACCTCAAGCAGTTAGATCTGCATCTGAGAGCAGACTCCTTTCGGATGGAATCCCTGAGAACGGGCATGAATGGCCTGGAGACAGGCCAGTTCATGGCATCTGGAAGGTGCTACAGAGAGCTCAGTGTTCTTCAGGGAAGGCCGATCCGCATCCACTCCGACAATACCACGGCAGTGTCATGCATAAACAAGCAAGGAGGCACCAGGGGTGCAGGAGCCTCCCTTTGAACCTCTACTCTCTGCAGAGTGACGGTTCTTGACCTGGAAGACAGTCTTCCTGCTTGCTATTGCCTCGGCTAGAAGGGTCTCCAAGCTGGGAGCTCTATCTTGCAAAGAACCTTATTTGGTCTTTTATGAGGACAGAGCAGTTTTAAGGACTATTCCATCCTTTCTCCCTAAGGAGGTAAAAACTCAGGTTTCCATGTCAATCAGGAAATAGTTGTTCCGGTGTTCAGAGGGGAACTTCTGACTCCAGGAACAAAAACAAATAAGTATTTGGACGTAGTGAGGGCATTACGTATATATGTTAAGAGATCTGCAAAGATACGTAAGACAGATTCTCTATTTGTATTATTTGTTGTCTAGGAGGGGATGGCCAGCATCTAAGCAAACTATTGCCAGATGGCTTACCCTGACTATCAGGGAGGCTTATGTCCGTATTGATCTCCCTGTGCCGAAGTGTAATGTTGCCCATTCTACCCGTTCGGTCGGGGCGTCTTGGGCGGCACGGAATGGAGCCATGGCGGACCAGCTGTGCAGGGCAGCCACCTGGTCCTCGGTCCATACCTTTACGAAATTCTACCAATTTAATGTAATTGCGTCTGGGGACGCCTCCTTTGGCCGTAGTGTTCTACGTGCAAGGAGATCAGAGCGGTCCCACCCTTCAGAGGGATTGCTTTAGTAAGTCCCCATGATTAAGCAGTGTCCCCCAGATGGATGATAGAGAAAATAGAGAAAGAGATTTATCGTAAGTATAAATTCTGAGTCCATCTGGGGGACACTGCGGTCCCCCCCTTTTTCGTTGTTTTTCTTTTCTCTCCACTCCTCCCTCTGTTGAGTGGTGTATCTTGGTTGATTCGCCTCTCGTCCTAGGGCTTTGGTAATCAAACTGAGGTATGTGGGGAATTGGTTGGGGGGATATGCTGTCAGCATGAAGAAAGTTAACTCTTTAGGTGCCAGACTCCTCCCCTCCCTACTCAACCCCATGGTTAAGCAGTGTCCCCAGATGGACTCAGAGAAAGAGATTTATCGTAAGTATAAATTCTATTTTTTGTATTTACCATAAAATCTCTTTTTCTGAACACGATTTGGGGGACACTGCTCTCCCACCCTTTGTTCTGACAGTTCTGTTGTGTGTTCTATTTGTGTTTTCGCCCTCTCTTGTGGCTTGGTTAGTAAATAAACTAAGCTCTTCCTGGGGAGGGGACATAGAGGGGAGAGAAGCAGGCTAGATACATTTTTTAGTGCCATTACTCCCACAGTGCCCTCTATACCCCAAGGTGAACAGTGTCCCCCAACTCGTGTTCAGAGAGAGAGAGATTTTACGGTAAGTACAAAAATCCTTTTTTTTTTTTTTTTCTTCTACAAATAGATATTAAAGATTTTTATTAAATCCTAATCTTTGGAGAATTTGCCCAACAAGTAGGGCACTGTATATTGGACTGTTTCATTTTACTGTATGTTGTTTCTAAACAAATTAATTATTTTAAATTTCCATCTAAGATTGCATTAGGTAAAGAGAAACTTCATTATATATAAAGTATGACTATATAGTTCCCACAAAAATGTTTAATTGAAGTTTCTCCCAGATATGGTGGTACCATTTTTAAAGACATTATTATGCTTTGTTTTCACAGTATATGGCTGTGTCTTTATAGTAAAATGTTGAATTAATTTGGTTTGTGTTTTCATTATCTCATTTTGATTTTATAGGAGTAGTATCTACATTTGTAAGCTATGTCTGCAAAGTAGCTACAGGACGTTTTGGCCCATCACTTGGAGCTGTATGTATTTTTATATTTCACTATTGCACGATTCCTATTCTTTGCTTCACTTATAAGAGGAATTTAGGTAATTCTTTCTTGCCTGAATGTAATATTCATTTTCTCATACGTCCAGTTGTGGGACACTGCTATACATAGCGGCTATAGTAGGTGGTACCAGGAGTCCAGTCACTTAAACAGTTAAATCTGTGAATGACACTCCACCCCTGCTATACCCCTCCCACAGGAAGGATATTCAATTTCGTTTTTGTGCCTTAGAAGTAGACATGTTTTCTAGGGCTCCTGCTCTGGATTTAATGTTTTTTATTTAATATTTGTTTAATATTTCTTTTTCTTTTTTTTTCAAGGGGGACGTGCTGGGCTCAGGGACGCCTCCCAGGGGGTGTAAAGCCTGCGGCCTTCCTCAACCCCGGGTCCCTGAGCCAGGGTGAGTAGCTTTGACAGCTATATCACCCCCAGCATTGCTGGCAGTTCATTTTTCAAATTTCCCGGCAAAACACTTTTGAGCGCTGACAGCACCTGTCCGTGTTCCGTGTACTGCGGTCACGTCCCCTCCCCCTAGGCAACAAGCATTGCCAGCATGAAGGGTGACTGAAGCAGCCACAGCAGATCTCCGTTGAATCAGAAATTTCAGCTGTGGCTGTAAATCACACAAGGGGGCAGCCATTGGCTTGAAAGGAGTGGTAGGTCCTGGACTCCTCTCCTACTTCCTGGCGCCAGCACTGAGATTTCAGCGCCTTTCCCACACAGTGGAGGACGGAGCCCTGCTGTGCCCCTCTTACAGGACAGGTTTATAACCCATGTTATACCGCTCTTTAAACAATCTGATTGTCTTTAAGAATGTGTGTGTTTGTGTGTGAGGCACTGTTTAGCATTACAATTATATCTATTTGAAAGATCTATATACTGTAAAGTTTGCTGGAATACACTTAAGTGTTTACAGGATATATGCCTAAAATAGATCTGGACCCTTGTTAATATATTTATTGTGTATATAACTCCTGCATTTTCCCAAAAAAAAAAATATATTTTATTTTTGGGTTTCTATTATATTCTCTTTGAGGAAGTGTGTGTGTGTATGTGTATGTGTATGTGTATGTATATGTATATATATGTGTGTGTGTGTGTATGCATATATGAAAGGGGTCCTCTAAAAAGGGAAGGGCTGCAGGGTCTGTTATGTATTACAATTGTGGTAAATGTAACGAAAAATTGTCTTGTGGACAGTCTAATCCATGTACAGCTTGTGAGGTGGAAGTCCGGGATCATAGCTAGACTTGGTCTGCGTCCAGGTCCGTTGATTAACCTCCTTGGCTGCGTCCTTTGACTTCGACGTTCGCGGAGCTCACGAGGGTAATGTCTCACCGTGGGATAAGTCAACCTTCTACTTCTGTTTTTGCTCTACATATGTCAGATACACAGTTAGGACTGTCCTCTTCTGGAGCGTCCCAAGTAGAATCATCTTTAGCACAATCCCTTGTGGTTTCGGCCCGGGGTTTAGTTGCGGCTACTTCCTCTCTGGAACGCTTACAGATTGCGGCTACGAGACCGTCTCATAAGCGTCGGGCCTCTCGGGAAGCTAGGGATTTTATGTCCACTTCAGAGGTGTCATCAGAGGAAGAAGGTGAGATTCACCGAGATTCGGGGGAGGAGGATTTGGCCAGTGTGGAAGATTCATCCACAGTGCAGGGTGTAGAGGACCCGGTGTTGGGAGTGTGCCGGACTTTAGGCTTCACCAACCCAGAGGTATCCCAGGAAGCTGGTTTCTCTCTGTTTAAAAGACAGATGAAACAATTTATTTCCTTTCCACTTTCGGCTCAATTATTGAAAATCATTTCAGACGCCTGGAAAAAGCCAGATCAGAGTTTTTCCTGCAATTTTTAGAACTCTACCCTCTTCCAGCTGAAGATTGTGATAGATGGGAGGCACTTCCAAGGGTGACCCTCCCATAACCAGGTTGACTAGAACAACCAACTTACCTGTCAAGGGTGTTCTTTCCCTCAGGGATGCCCTAGACATAAAATGTTGTTTATTTTATTTTTTTTCATGTCGGCTTATGAAGCAGCTGGTAGTGTTTTCAGGCCAGCCAAGTCCGCAGCCTGGGTCAATAAGGCTATCCAAGCATGGGTAGAGCAGTTTTCAAAGGGATGGAGTCCCTAGTGATGAATTGATGGTGCTCTCTGATCATATTAGAGAGGCTTCGGAGTTTGTAGGACAGCTTCATTAGATGTCAATTCTCTCATTGCTAAGCTCTCAGCATTATTGATAGCAGCAAGACTGTCCCTATGATTACGTTCTTGGTCCACGGATGCGGATTCCAGATGCACCTTGGAGTGGGTTCCCTTTGATGGCGCCTCTCTCTTTGGAACTAGATTACACCAGCTCATTTTGGAGGCTACGTGAGGTAAAAGTCCTTTCTTGCCTGTCTCTCAAACTAGGCGTAGACAGGCCCATGTTTCGGTCCTTTCGGCCCTTCCAGAGATTTAGAGGATCCCCTGCTAGGGGTCAGTCAAATGCCCCAGCTAGAGGCAGGTCCTGTAGAGGTTGGGGTCCCTCACGTAGGGGACATCCTAAGCCAACAAAGTCGGCTTCAGCATGACATGACCTCCATACACAGAGCTGTGGTGGGAGCACGTCTTCTGCTTTTTCGGGACAGATGGCTGGAATCATCATTAGACCCATGGATCAGGGACATTGTCACAAGGGGGTACGTCATAGACTTACTTCAGTTTCATTGTCACCGGTTTTTCACCACAGGGCCTTCAGCCTGCGGTATTTGGCGCAAGGCCCTGCAGATAGCGATCCAGAAATTGCTGGATGCCGGTGTCATTATTCCAGTTTCGCCACCGGAAAGAGGTTTAGGGT
This sequence comes from Mixophyes fleayi, assembly GCF_038048845.1. Lineage (NCBI taxonomy): Eukaryota > Metazoa > Chordata > Amphibia > Anura > Limnodynastidae > Mixophyes > Mixophyes fleayi. The sequence goes on from NC_134403.1 coordinate 236,373,200, forward strand.
TTTACTCAAACCTTTTCTTAGTCCCAAAGCCAGACTGTTCTTTCAGACCCATTTTAAATTTTAAAGTCTCTGAACAGGTCTCTGAACTTACAGGTTAGAGTCAGGGGATTCAAGGTGGAATCTCTCAGGTCATTGATTGCGGCTATGAAACAGGGAGAGTTTTTAACTTCCCTAGAATTAAAGGACGCTTACCTGCACATTCCTATTTGGCAGGGCCATCACTGTTTACTTCGCTTTACAGTAGGGGAAAATCATTTCCAATTCAGGGCGTTACCCTTCGGTCTAGCCACCGCCCCAAGGGTATTTACAAAGGTGATGGCAGTAATTTTTACTTGGACGACCTTCTGTTGAAGGATCAATCGGCTCTGCTCCTGTCACAACACATTTGTTGAGGTTCTCCCACCACTGGACTTCATTAGAGTCCTATTAACTTCTTGTTCACACGTATTCTGGTATAAATCACCCAAGGAGAAGTATATAGGCCAGGCCGAGAGTTACACAGGACATAAACAGGAAATGTATGTATCAAGTTGTAAAAGCTCTACTTTTATTAGGTCACAGAAAAATATATATACATTAGGACAAACGGTAGTGAGAGGGAGCAGCCCTCTTCTAAGCCAATAGAATCTTTATATTAGATACTATTTCCAGTAAAAGCACGCCTATACAGTCATTTCTTGTGAATGCATAGTTCTAAGTTTCTGTTTCTTGAATTAACACCATATTTAGCCTAAGCTTAGTTAGAAACTACAGTTGCAACAGGAAGCAAAGGAAATGGTATTGGGATAACAGGGAGTTACATTTTAGTATTAACCTCTTCATGCCTCCTTCACATTCAGTTGACCAGATCCTTCCTAGAGGAGCTTGGTTGGATAATCAACTTGCCAAAGTCAGCACTAATCCCTTTGCAGACGATGCGGTTTCTATGGTTAGATTTCGACACCAGGTGTCAAAGAGTGTTCCTCCCGGACGTCAAGATTCTTTCTCTTCGGTCCAGGATCAGAGACCGCTTAAGAATGGGTCGAGTGTACCTGCTGCGATGCATGAGGCTGCTAGGGACAATGGTGTCCGTCTTCGAAGCAGTGCCTTATGCGCAGTTCCATTCGCAGGCTCTGCAGTGGGAGATCCTGCGCAAGTGGTCAGGTTTTCTTTTACATCTGGACAGGCAGGTAATCATTCTATCATCTCAGGTCCGCCTGTCCCTCACTTGGTGGCTGATCAGGTCACATCTGTCCTGGGGACGATCACTTCAGACATGGAATTGGACCATTGTTACCACAGACGCAAGTCTGTCTGGTTGGGGGAGTCTCACTGCAGCCCTCAGTTTCCAGGGTCAGTGGAACCCGCTGGAGTCAGCTCTTCCCATTATTGTGTTGAAACTACGATCTATATTCAGGGTGCTGGTTCATACCCAGGTGTTTCTGCGCAGAAAGCCGATCACGGTCCAGTTGGACAATGTTATGGCCGTCAATGTTAGGGCCATGAGCGAAGTGTCCAGGATAATGCTGTGGGCAGAGAAACACATTCCAGTTATATCGGCAATATTCGTCCCGGGTGTAGACAACTGGGAGGCCAATTGTCTCAGCCGAAACAGGGTTCATCCGAGAGAATGGTCCCTTCATCCGGAGGTCTTCAATCTCCTGATTCAATGCTGGGGTTATCTAGAAATACATCTGATGGCCTCGCGGTTGAACTTCAAGGTTCCTCTCTTTTGCTCAAAGACCAGAGACCCTGCGGAAGGATTCGTGGATGCTCCTGTGATCCCTTGGTGGTTTCACTTAATTTACCTATTCCCTCCCCTTCCTATGATCCTGAAGGTTCTCAAGAAACTAAAGAGGGAACGGGTGAAGGCCATCTTAGTGGCTCCGTACTGGCCGCTCTGAGTCTGGTACTCAGACCTGTTAGGAATGGTAGTAAAACCTCCGTTCAGACTGCCTCTCAGACCAGACTTAGTCACTCAGGGTCCCCTTCGTTGCCACTCGTTAGGTCGGCTGACTTTAACGGCGTGGTTATTGAAACCAGGATTCTGAAGGCCTAGTACTACTAAGGTAGTTAAGACAATGATCAAGGCCAGGAAGCCTTCATCAGCAACTAATTATTACAGATCATGGAAGACTTAAGTTTTATGGTGTGAATCAAATCGTTTTCACACTTCCTGTTTCAAGCACTCTAGGTTGCTGGCCTTTCTTCAAGCGGGTTTGGACAAAGGGTTGCGCTTAGCCACGTTGAAATCACAGGTTTCAGGTTTCAGCGTTGTCGATTTATTTCCAACGTAAACTGGCCTCCCTCCCGGAAGTTCATACTTTCTTACAGGGGGCTATTCATATTTTGCCTCCAATTGTTCATCCTGTCGAGCCATGGGACTTGAATTTGGTTCTCCAGGCTTTGAATAAGGATCCTTTTGAGCCTTTACAGTCAGTGGGACTTTGTTTACTTACTTGGAAGGTGGCCTTTCTTTTGGTGGTGTCTTCAGCACGCCGAGTTTCTGAGTTGGGGCTTTATCTTGTTCTCCTTCCTTTTTGATTTTTCATGAAGACATGGCGGTACTTCGCACCAAGCCCTCTTTTGGGTTTGGGTACGGCTGCACTACTACGAAAAATCAGGTTAACTAACCTGCGTGGTCCCGACATTGCCGCTTTAAATTTTAATTCAGTCAGGTCGCACTGACTTTAGACAGTGGTGCCGGAGAGCTGGCCAGTCTCGACTCCTACTTGTCCCTGGTAACCGTTCCGGCTGTCGCTCTGACGATTGGGACGTCACTTCCTGTCCCGACATCCCGGTTGCCTAGGCAACAACCAGGACGCCTGCACTCGCCTGTCGCATGCGCACAGGGTTAGTAAAAACACAGCCAATAGTGGCTGATTTAGGGGGCCCTTGTGACCTGTTTCTGGCTGTATGCCAGTGATTCATTATGCAGCTGCTGGGTTGATTATTACTGCTGGGTGCCTTTTGGTCTCATTGGCCAATAGTAACACTATCAATTAGGTTGCTCTTGTGGAGGTTTCTTGGGCATTGTTGTGATTGGTCCTTTGTACTATTTAAGGCAGTGAGGACTTAGCCTCACCGCCGGTTATAGCGTACTGTTTCAGTACTGCTGCCTGCTACTTTGTCCCTGTGTTTGGTGTTTAACCTAAGATTGATTTCCCATGTATGACCATTGCCTGTTCCTGGACTCTGAACCTGTGCTTCTGATCCTGATCTATTGCCTGAACCCGGATTCTGATTCTCTGCTAGTGACCCTGATCTTACGCCTGGATCCTGAACCTGTGCCTGTGACCCCTGACCTTGGTTTGTTCTCTGGATACGTTGTCTACTGTCGGTCCCGATTCTGGCCTGGACCCCACGCTGCTGTCTGTCAGAACACTCTATTCCTGGGTTCTCCTTTGCCGGTACACATCTCTCTACCCTCTGTTTGTCTGCAGCCAAGTCTGTCCCCACCACTAGTGGCAACAGTGAACACCAGACTTCAGAGCAGACTCCGGGTTTTGCTGTACCGGCTGGAGGGGTTCCTAACACTGCAGAGTCGTTTTGGTGGTAAGTCTGTAAATATTGATGTAGTTTTTGCTGTAATCGTTCTTTTTTTTTTCAGGTGTAATCGCTGTCAGATTTTTCGTAGTCGTGAAAGCGATTACCACCACTCTTTTATCCCTAAGGTAGTTTCCTGTTTTCATCTAAATCAGGAAATTGTTATCCCTTCCTTTCCTCAAAGTACTAGGTCACTGGATCAGTCTTTGTCGTTGTTGGATGTAGTCAGGGCTCTTAGGTGCTATGTGGATCCCACAGCTAGTTTGCGTAAGACCACAGATCTTTTTGTACTTTAGAAGTAGGCCAACCTCTCTTCTTCATAAAGTCTCTTTAGCTCGGTGGATTACCTCCACCATCAAGCTGGCTCATTCGCAGTCGGATAGACCGTTGCCAGGAGGTTTGTCAGCTCATTCCACTAGGGCTGTGGGTGCTTCCTGGGTGACGTGTCACGGAGCTTCTGCTGAACAGCTGTGCCGGGAGGCTATGTGGACGTCTGTTCACACGTTTATGAAATTCTATAGGTTACAGGGCTTTGCGTCACAGGATGCCAGCTTTGGCTGTAGGGTTCTGCGTGCAGCCATGTCAGAGCAGTCCGTCCCTTAGGGGGCAGCTTTGGTAGGTCCCCTATGGTAGTGCCCCCAATTGGACGTATGAGAAAATAGGATTTTCGTACTCACCGTAATATCCCTTTCTCGTAGTCCATTGGAGGACATTGCGCGCCCACCCTTGCTCTGAATGTTGTAGGATTGACTGTGTGATGGTGATTAACTAACTTAGTTGACCTTCGGGCTTTGTTAGACATAAACTGAATATCCTTCCTGTGGGAGGGGTATAGCAGGGGTGGAGTGTCACTCACAGATTTAACTGTTTAAGTGCTTGGACTCCTGGTACCACCTACTATACCCCCTATGTATAGCAGTGTCCCCCAATGGACTACAAGAAAGGGATTTTGTGAGTACCAAAATCCTATATTCTTTGTCTATAAAAATAAATGTGGACATATGTTAATATACACTGTACATTAATAGTGTAATTTTGCAGTTCATTCTTATAAATTAAAGACATTTTGGGTTATAACATACACATAACGTAACATCCTATCTAACTAACCCCTTTTCCTACCCAAACACATTATACCGAGACATCTTGTGAGTCATTAAATACAATGAGATCATAACAACCCTTTTAGTTTAGTGATACATTCACAGGTTGGGTAACATTAATCAAACGGGTCATCTCATACCATATATGATAGGATAGATCATTCTCCAGATCAAACCTAGTGAAGCTGCCCAGAGCTGACAGCTAACTTTCCACCCGTTAAGTCCCCAGACCCACCATATCATCCTGATGATGGTGGACTAAAAATCCTGACTCATACCAGTGATGATATACCTTATGGTATTTATGTATGGCCTTCCCAGTTTCATACATGAATCTCTAATGTCTCTAGACTTCAATAACTAAGTTGATCCACTGAGGCATACTAGGAGTCTCAGTCGCCATCCACCCCCTATCAATAACAACCGTAGCCAGGGAGGCCAGGGTAAATATGTATTTGAGTCCCATGTTCCATCCCAAAAGCACTGGACATGACCATAATAGGTGGCAAAAAGTGCCCTCTGGGTCTCCGCACTTGGGGCATTCCGAGGAGGTGAGTCGTCCCATCCTATGCAACCTGGCCAAGGTAAAATATACTCTGTGTAATTACCAGGGGCAGCACGGTGGCTTAGTGGTTAGCACTTCTGCCTTGCAGCACTGGGTTCATGAGTTCAATTCCCGACCATGGCCTTATCTGTGATGAGTTTGTATGTTCTCCCTGTGTTTGCGTGTGTTTCCTCCCACACTCCAAAAACATACTGGTAGATTAATTGGGTGCTTACAAATTGACCCTAGTCTGTCTCTTTCTGTCTGTCTGTGTGTGTGTTAGGGAATTTAGACTGTAAGCTTCAATGGGGCAGGGACTGATGTGAGTGAGTTCTCTGTACAGCGCTGCAGAATTAGTGGCGCTATATAAATAAATGGTGATGATGATGAATAGTTCCAACCCTTGGATGAAATATAAAATAAAAAAGAGAAACCCCTTGGCGCAGTATGAAGTGGATAGATAGGGGGAGAGAACGAGATATAGGTGTCACGGGCACTAGGAGTCTTTGCCCAGGATATCACCAGATGATGGACTTACCAGAGTAATATAGTTGGTACTATGGTTCTCTGGTAGCAGGGTGACAACGGAACAGGAGAAACAGCAGATGGTGAGAGAATGCTCGAGGAAAGTCTATGACTAGCAGCAACTGGTAATGAGTAGATGAATGTACACGAGGAACCAGATGGACAAGGAACGTGAGGAAAGTCAGTGGTCTGCGTATAGCAAGTTGTACCACTGCTATAGTGAGGAGGAATGTCCAGGAGTAGCGAGGAGGTAGTGAGAGTCAGCGGTCTGCGTATAGCAAGTTGTACCGCTGTCTATAGTGAAGGAATGGAATCCAGGTGAAGGTAGGTAACGGGGAAGTCAGTGGTCTGCGTATAGCAAGTTGTACCACTGCTTATGTGAGAGGATACTTGAAACTGGTGTCACAGGGAACGGGAGTCAGTGGTCTGCGTCAGCAAGTTGTACCACTGCTATATATATGTGAGGAGGGGCACGAGGAGATTAATGTAAAGCAGAGTATACACGGGGCACACAGAACTTGATCCCACGCTGATATCCACAAGCACTGCTTGAAGTATACAAAGTCACAATAGCTATCCAGGCAATAGGAAACAAAGTCAATGGTAACAATAGCTTCAGTGGATAGGAGGCTCCGGAGGAGAACACAACTCAGTCCAGATGGATATGCAATACAAAAGCAAAGTCAATGGAAAGTATGCATACCGCCGTTCAGGAGAGCAGGCTGTCAGAGAGACGTGCAGGGATACCTGAACGGCTAAAGGCCGGCAGGAGGAGAGACAATCAATTGGTGCAGCGCACGGCAGGTAATCCAGAATCAACGAAGCAATACAGTAGTAAGTGGAACTGGAAACATGAAGAACACGGGAGAGTTGAGGCTGTCTGGTATCCAGTAGTAGTGGTGAAGGCAGCGGAGAGCTGACACGATAAACACAGGAGTGTTGAGACGATCAGGAACTCTGTAGTAGTAACGGAGGCAGCGGAGAGCTGACACGATAAACCCAGGAGAGTTGAGACGATCAGGAACTCTGTAGTAGTAACGGAGGCAGCAGATAGGAATTAGCTGAGTGCAGGCACGATGAACACAGGAGAGTTGAAACGAACAGGAGTCCGGTAGTAATAGCAGATAGGAATCAGCTGAGTGCAGGCGCGATGAACACAGGAGAGTCATGGGGAATGAGACTCCAAGATCAGGCAACCAGGTAATGATCACAGGTGGTTTAAATAGGGAGGGTTGCCTGATCATCCAATCAATTAAAAGCAACAGGTACTGAAGGTTTGATAAGGGCTGCACCTGAACACACGGGAAATGGCACTCACAGTCCGGTGAGTGACAATAGGTCAAATAGTGCAGATAAAGTTTTTATTTCTAATATATGGTATCTCTGAGAGAGGCAATATAAAGTTTGTTTGGACCTTTACAGATGAGAATATATTCAACAAGAAGCAGGTTAATTGCAGTCAGATGGCAAATCACGACTTGAAAAAACCTCTGACAAACAATAACTGTATAAAACCACAATGGAGTGCTGTATCATACCTAGGAGAGTAAATCCTTGGTAGAAGGTGTCATAAATCTCTGGCAGTTCTGCATAAAACAAAATAAAGTCTGGTGCTGTAATGTGCTATGCAGATAATACCCAGGTGGAGCTATAGAGTATTAGTCTGTAATTGCTCGGTATTGTGGTGTATAATTAAACAGTATGTCGCAGTAGCATAAAGCAGGTATAAAAATCCCACCTGTGGAATCAATGAGTGTATTCTCACTGTGGCTTGAAGAACTCCATGTCTGCCAATTGTGAGCGAACAGGTCCTATATCGGACGGGCGGTGCCAAATGGTCAGTAAGTAAGACTTACTTTTAGTAGGGTAGAGAAGGTCCCTTCTCTGGAGTCCATTCCGCAACTCGCTTGACGGTGGTGGAGTGGTGTGATGTAGGCACGGTAACTGAAGGGTTGCGGCTGCGGCTCCTTTCTTGTAGCGCTTTACTGTCTCTTTCTAAGACACCTTTCTAAGATATATTGTAGTGTGTTGTAATCCTATATATCTTTTGTGCAGTGTAGTGTATCCCTATTTGTATAATGCCTGCTGCCCCTTGACAAAGAGCTCTACATTACACTAGGAACATTACACTAGGAACATTATACAAATAGGGATACACTACACTGCAGAAAAGATCTATAGGATTACAACACACTGACTCTTTGTCAAGGGGCAGCAGGCATCCAGAGAAAAGGGGAGTCCCGGGTCTGGACTTTTATAGTCCAGACCTGGTAACTCCCAGCAGCAGTGTGTGTGGTGATTCACCACAAACATGTGCAGCTTCTTGTGTCCAGGGGTGATGATGTCATCACCCCCGTCTGTTCTCCCCACTATGTATGTGTCCAACAGTAAAAAGCCAGTGACCCTCCCAGTGTCCCAACACCCTCCTTTGTCTATGGTCAGTTTCAGATAACAGCTTTGAAACCTGAGTTGTGTGTGGGGTTTTACAAACACATGCAAAATAGCTAATGTTGCCATGTGGCTGGGAGGATGGGAGATACTTTGAACAATGCATGAAATGGCTTGAGAATCATATCATAGGAGAAGATTCTTAAACAGTCCCCCTGTTGTCGGAAACCCAACACTACAAGTTAGAAGTTACCTGTCCCTAGATTTGGTGGTGAACTAAAAAGAAAATAAAGGGAGAGAGAGAAACCCCAATATTTTCAACTCTATCTTCCTCTCTCTACCAACTATGGAGGAAATAAAAAAAACCTCTTATGTTATTGGCGCACAACAGGAAAAAACCTCCTAGAGGGGGGAACCATAGTGGGGAAAAAAACACCCTTTTCCTGAGAGTGTGAAGAGCAGGAGAAAAGGAAGGAGAAGAGGAAAAGAGAAAAAGTACAAACGAATAAAAAAAACAAAGATCATTCATGTGTAAAGCAGATCCCATGCCCTCAAAGTCTATAATGCCTAATGTCCATACCCCCCCCTTTCCTTAATAGTTCATCATTTGTTGTCCTTTAGTCTTCATGTGTTACTAATACCAATATAATGAGAACTATTATGGGATGAATGAGAAAATGATACTTTGGCATCATGTTCCAGCTTGATTGTAGCTTGATTCCCAGAAAGTTTCTGCAGTATGTCTTTTTCCTTCCCGAAGTCGAGCAGCCAATTCTTGAGTTCTGAACCAAAACCAAGCAGAATTTTCTGAAGCCTCACAGTAGTATCTGGATGGGTACCTAGTCGCTTCTCTGGGGTCGCTGGTGTTCTTCCCATCTCCTCCGCTACATCCACACCTACAGTGGGAGAAAGAGTAAAATATGCTCCTCGGAGGGGTGTCCCTCTTGGAGCACTGTTAGTTGCATATACAGTACAAGATGTAATCAGGGTAGGGCTCTAGGATTTTTCTTTTCTTACATTTTGGTTCTCAATGATCAATTAAAACTCTTTTTTTATTTTATTTTATTTGGAAGGGGTATGATTTCTCAATCTACCCATCTCAATGAGCACAGAAGCACTTTACTGAGTTAAGGAGGCTTGCGTGGTTTTCACTTGACCAACGTGAACCCAGAGAACTTTACGTCTTCTCCGAGAGTCTTTCTTTGTAGTCGTTGGCCTTTGTAGTTTTAGCATTGTGTCACCCAGGATTTCAAGGACCTAATATGGTCCCTCCCAGTTTGCATCCCAGGGACCTGCCTTTCGGAATGTCTTGATCATTACCAAACTATCTACTGGAGGCATGGGAGTCTCCCCCTGTAGATAGGGTTTGTTCAGCCGGATGGCTGTGTATGGCAGCAGTTCTTTCAGGTTATGTTGCACCTGTTTTAAGAACACATCTCTGGCAATCGCCTCTTTGATGGGGTTTGACAACTGTGGTTCATTGGGGAAGCAAAGTGGCATTTTGCGACCAGTCATGAGCTTAAATGGGGTGATCCCTGTTGTCGTTGCCTCAGTTGCCCGAATAACCATCAGTATTGCGGGCAGAGCTGTCATCCAAGAATAGCCCTTCTCTAACAGTGTCTTGGTCAAACGAGATTTGAATGTTCGATTCATTCGTTCTACTATTCCTGCTGATTGGGGATGATACGGTACATGAAATCGCTGTTTTATGTTCAGTAGTTCACAAAGCGCTTTCATGACCTTGCCAGTAAAGTGTGTTCCCCGATCAGATTCAATGATCCTGGGAACTCCCCAACGTGACAGAATCTGTTCCCATAAGACCCTTGCTGTGGTAGTAGCAGAGTCGCTGTAAAACCAGCTTTAGAGCTAGAGCTCTGGGGTTCACTTGTGCACACACAAGACACTGTTGTGTGACAATTTCCACTGTCTTTGACATCCCTGACCAGTATAATTTGTCCTTTAAGAGGGACATGAGCTTATCTCAGCCAGGGTGTCTGAGGAGCTGATGGTTGAGTCTTGTTAGCTCTACCTGAAGATGTGGAGGAACAACTGGCAGGGGTTCTGAACCCTCATTGTTCGTATGACACAGGATGCCCTCTTTGAGTGACCAGGGATCTTGTGGCATGGTAATGTGGGTTATAAGAAGAGGATCCTTTGCTTGTTCCTCTTCAAATGACACTGGGTTTTCATCCAGAATCTTGTTTCGTATCATCACTTTATAGGATGATACTTCCTTGTAATCTGGGTCTCTGAAAAACCCAGATAAAGAAGCCAGTTTGGCTGCTTCGTCTGCAGAGTTATTACCCAGGACAAGGGGATCATTCCCTTTCTGGTGAGCAGGAACTTTAATGATCGCAGCCTCTTCAGGATGCATCATTCCACATTCCCATAACTCTTTGAGCACTGAAATGTGCGCCAGTGGTTTATTCTGGCTGTCCACAAATCCGCGCCTGTGCCAGGTATCCAAGTGTAATGTCAGGGACCGAACTACATATGCGCTTTCGCAATATATAGTACGTGGTCCTGATCGTTGGAGTAGTAAGGCTTCCTTTACTGCCTCCAATTCTGCCCTTTGTGCTGACAGGTGAGCAGGTAATTTAACAAGATTCTGAAGCCCTGTAGTCTTATCCAAGGCTGCATAACCTGTCACATATTTCCCATCCGTGTGAAACCGAGACCCATCAACAAAGATGACTCGGTCATCCGAATGTGTTGTTTGTCTAAACAAAGTCATTGTTTCATCATATGACATTTGTCCACAGTCGTGTTCCGTCCCTGCTGTGTTTAGCAGTTGGGACAATACATATTTGGCCTTGTGACTTACTTGGAGATTGTGTCCACTCAAATCCATTATCCATCTCCCAAACCTCTATTGAGAGACACCAGGCAGCATGTCCCGGAGTAGAGGGGTTAATGGAGAGTGTGGGGTCTGTATGGTAAGGGGTCTAAAGCCCACAATATGTTCTGTCACTTTGACAGCATAATGTATTGCAGCCAGTTGTTTTGCACATTCATCAAAACCTCTTTCCACAGGAGAAAGAAGTCTTGAGAAATAGCCTAGTGGTCTAGTCTCAGATCCTACTTCTTGTAGTAAGACTGTTGATATGGACTCTGGGCTGGCGTGAGCCTGAATTGCCAGCTCACCCTCTGGGTGTGGAGTGGCTAAAACTGGGGCAGAAGAGAGATCTCTTTTCAGAGTAGAAAATGCCTCTTCCTGTGCTTCTGCCCATCCTTTCAATGAAGGTTCCTCACCTCTGAGCAATTCATACAGAGGTTTCGCTTTTGTAGCAAAATCCTCTATGAACTCCCTCATGAAGTTTGTAACCCTAAGAATTTTTCGCAAATCTTGAAGGGTATTTGGTCTAGGTAATTTGACCATTGCCTCAACTCGGGCGGCCATTATACCTTTTGTCCCATGAGCGATCTTGACTCCCAGAAATATGACCTCTGACCTAGCCAGGTTTGCTTTGTGAGGACTCAGTTTGAGCCCTGCCCGTACAAGGAGGGCTAACAATTCCTTTAGGCGAGTCAAATGTTCCTCCATAGTCTCTGTATGGATTAGTAGATCATCCACATATTGCAGCAGGCATTCTGGGTGTGAAAATCCACTCAGTGCTTCTGCTAATGCCTGATGGAAGTATGTGGGGCTACTGTGAAATCCTTGGGGTAATACGCAAAACATGTATTGCGTATCTTGCACGGTGAATGCAAATTTCTAACGGCAGCTTTCTGTCAATGGTATCGAAAAGAAACCATTGGCTACATCAATGGTAGAGAATACCTTACTTTTGCCGTTTATTCTTGCCAATATGTCTGGTGTCTCTGCTACCACCTGTGCTGACGTGGGGGTATATTTATTCAAAACCCTGAGATCAATTGTGAGTCTCCAGGTGTTAGTCTCCTTCTTTTTGACAGGCCATAAGGGATTATTGCACTTGGAATTTCCCTTTATGACCACCCCCCTTGCTTCTAATACAACTTTCATACTGCCGCCCTGGCAATATCCCGGGTTTTTGAATCTGGGTTTTTGCAGGGGTTCGGAGCGTCCCAGCTCAAAAACACCATTCATACTGCACCTCGGACCCGGGAATTTCCCGGATTTACCCCATTCATACTGCACAAGTTTGTGCCCTGGCAATTTGTGGGAGTCATCACCAGAGCAGTTTTCATTGGCTGAAAGCTGGAATATGAAAAAAAATCTCTGTCTCTGTCTCTCTCTCTGTCTCTGTCTCTGTCTCTCTGTCTCTCTCACCATTCATAGTGCAGGCAACCCGGGTCCCGGGAATTACCCCTCATTAAATCCCGGGTATTTAGACCCGGGATTTTTCACTTGTACCATTCATACTGCACCTAAACCCGGGTTGTTTGAGCTCGCCCCGGCAAAAACCCAGGATTTTGGTGCAGTATGAATGGGGTATAAGTCAGTCACAGCTTCTATCACTGGTTCCATAGCTTCAGGGGGGAAACGATATTGGCGTTGAGGTGGTGGATCTGGTCCTTGTATGTCCACCTGAACATCAATTATCTTTTCCACAATCATTCTTCTCTTGAGCCCACAGCTCTGGGAATTTGTATACAATAGGTTCAAGGTCTGTGTTATGAGAGACCTCTGGCCATTTGTGTACAACCATGTTAACTGTTGCAGCAATTTCATGTATGGGTGGTCCTAAGTGATGTTTCTTTATCACACAGACCTTTGAGTTTCGTGGGCCCTTCCATAACAAACAGTTTGCTAGATCTAAGATCTAGCCATTCTGTGTCATTACATCAGTTCCGATAATGTTATCAGAACCTGAATAATACCACATAATTTTTTTTAAGGTGAAATCATTGTTGATTTCCACAGTGACTTTCTTAATTCTTTGGGCTTTTACCCCCCATTGTTGGTGATCAAATCCAGTCACCACACACTGAGGGCTGTCTGGTAGTAAGTAATGTTCTACATTAGTGATTGAAATTTCTGCCCCAGTATCAAGCAGAATTTTCAGTAATTCATATTTTATTTTGGCCATTATGTGGGGTCTCCCTGAGGAATCCAATATGATATTGCATATTGGTGCCAGATCCTTAGGGGTCCCTAACCTTCAATCTAGTTGCACCAGATTCCCAGTAGGGACATCTGCTGTGCGAACTGCTACTTGTGCTTTCTGTATGTCACAATTGTTTACCTGTTCTAAAGAGTTCTGTGTCTGTGGAGTTATGTGACTGTACATGAGACTGTCCTGTTTGGCCAGTATGTGTACTTACAAGCGACACACATTTTTGCATCTGATTCAGGTGCTGCAGCTTTGACTGGGTATGTGTTTGCTCATCTAACTCTCTAACGTGAGGCTTGTTTTTAAAGCTATTGTTATTGCCCAGGTGTTCAGAGTCCCTTATATACTCTTTGCGAACACCTTGTGGACAGTTACGTCTTACATAGCCAAAGTTTAGGCATGCATAACATTGCACATTCACCCATTTCTACTGTGGAGGAGCTGTTGGTGTAATGTGTCTGTCTGCGCACATTGCCATATGTTATGGAACGGCTATCTTGTGATCTGCCATTTACCACAACATATTCCCTCATCTTCAGTGACTTCCTATTTTTCATCAAATCTTATCTATACTCTTCTATAACCATTGCTGCATCTGCAAGCGTTGGTTCTTTAGCCGCACTCAAGCGAATTGCTGTGTCAACGTAAGGAAACTTTTCCACAAATATACGTATCATGCCTTGTGGAACATCTGCACCTTGATCTTTGGTGACTTTTCTATACATTGCTTCAAACCTACCACATAGAGACAATGGCTCATCGTGAATGGTTGGTTTAAAGTTAGATAGGATCTCTGGGGTAACTTCCAAATGGCCAGTTGCCAATTTCATGAGGACAGAAAGTCTCTCTTCCTCATCGTGAAATTGACCATTTTTGGAGCAGTTTTTCCAGTTGCTGCATACCTCTGATTGAGGTGAGTGGGTAACCACAATTTAAACAAGTCCATGCGATGTTCTGGGGCGCCACTAAATTTGTCACAATCTCCCTCAAAAATTTTGCAGGAGGTAAAGGGGTCTATAATGGGATCATATTTTGGAATTTCCTTACGGATTTTCAACAGAAATTGAGTCTTCTCCATACTATAATTTCGATGGGGAACATGCAATCCTGTGCCATTACCGTGACTTGTTTGTGGTGTAGGAGCGGTATGTACAGTTTCCCAACCGCTGCCTAGGTCAAAAACTTGATCATCCGAAAATTGTGCACGACCATTAGAGCCATTCCCCATGGGTGGTGTGGAATAAGTTAATGTGTGTGCTACAGGGTCAGCCACTGAGGCTATTGGATTTCGCTGATCTATCACAGAAGTAAGTATGAGCATATGTATATTATGTCCTATACTCCCTGTTTCACTGCTTCTCTTATCTGTTATACATACCTGCTTTCTAGCCATGGATGTATTATGTATTGTGGAGAAGGGTGATAACTCAGTGATAATTTTTTGCATATCGGTTATCATCTGTGCTCTATTGATTAAATCACTTTGTAATTCAGCAATTAGAACTTCATTAGATGCTACCTTATCCCTGAATACATTGCTTTCTGTATACAGTTCTGCCAATTCCTTATCAACATATGTGTAATATTTTTCTTTCTCTAATATTTGGGAATTGCGCATACAAATCTGCCTTCCCCTATTTATATTGGTCATATCTTTGTCTTCCAATTGTGCTTCAAGTATGGAAACACTTTTAACCTTTTCAATGCAGCACTGGCAATGAGAATTTGCATCAGTGCCCTTTTTGTTTTTAAGTACCATCTTAGCATGTTCAGATGTCCAAATCCTATCTTCATAAGCATTTACCAATTTAGCTAACATTTGGAGACGTTTAGTTTTTTTGTTGAACACAGTTCTCCTATTAATACACAGCGTATCATGTGTATAAGCCTGTTCTAAAAGTGTTGCCCATAATGTTTCAGCAGATGTGTAGTTATTAGGAATCACTGGGTTAAGCATACTATTTGCTGACAACTTCTCAATGGTAATAAAACTCATACTCGCCTGTCCAGATACAGAAGTCATTTTTGTTCTGTGTTGAGTGTTACTTCTCACTGTAGTAATACCGGTCCCCTTAAGCCTCTGAGACTTAAAAATGCTGCTTCCAGAAAGATCCTCTTCAGTGCTGGAACGTCTTTCTCCTCACAGCAGGACCCTTCCAAATGACTGTTGCAACCTTGAAAAGTGAATCCACGTTTCTCACAAACGCTCACAGTGCGACGAACCGTTCCTTCTTGAAGAAACAAATAAAACAACGAGTATCCAAGAAATTTTAAATTTTAAACTAGATTCGCTGTAATTAATTGTATTTCTTCTAGGCCTCAAGTAAAACAATGTTATCTGTCCAAACCTTTCCAGAAAAAGCGTACGCTAATAACACATAAGTATCACTTCCTTTGTGTACCTATGCTATTCGTCCCTGCCCCTCTACCGAATTAGATTAACAATATAACAATTTTCAGTACTATATCCTAGTATATTACCATTAAAACAGTCGGGCTTGGCTCACCAATGTTAAAGGACCTGTGGTAGCGCCTTATATGCGCACGCTATCCTCTTATACTCTTCTTAGATACTCGCTATAAAGCTCGCACTTTTGTGCACTTTTCCTCACACAGTGTTGCCTTACTCAGTCTTTTGACCACACTAAATAGCACAAGTTTTACAGAACTATTTATCCAATATTCACTGTTTCTCTTTCATCCATCTGGGGGACACTGCTTAACCATGGGGTTGAGTAGGGAGGGGAGGAGTCTGGCACCTAAAGAGTTAACTTTCTTCCTGCTGACAGCATATCCCCCCCCACCAATTCCCCACATACCTCAGTTTGAATTGGGTGCCCTAGGAGAAGGGCTGCGCATCAGAAGAGCTCCAAGAGACAGTGAACACTGTTCACTGGTAATAGGTTTTTTCTTTGCTTTTCAAAGTTTTTTTTTTTTCGTTGATAGCAGCGAGAGGCTCTGTGTACAACTGAGCTGACTCGTAGGAGAAGCGCCTGTCAGCTGGGGGCGGCCCTGCAGACAGAGGAGGTAAAACGCTTCTCACAGCGGGAAGCAGTCGGCAAGAGACTCTCCCCACTGATAGCAGGATGGGCGCTGCCATTAGGCAGAAAGTGCCATTACTGCTGCCGTTCCCTGGAAGCCAGCTGGAGCATACCAAGTCCCCTCCTGCTATGGGATTGTAGTGGGTACTTCAAGGATGGCGCGCTAGTGATAGCGCTGTACGGGGAACACATTCTAACAGGATTTCCCATAAATACAGAAAGGGAAAATCGCTGTTAATGAAAAACACAGAAGGAGATTCCAGTAGTAGGGGAATGTGTTTGAGGAACACCGCTTCCCCCCCACCCAGCTTAGTGAGTACGTGGAAGATCCCTCTTGGCGCCAAAGTTCAAAAGGAGGACAGATGCAGCAGTCATTTGGAGAGAAGTGCACTGTTGACACATATCTTCCCAGCTAAGTATCACTTTGTTTCTTCTGTGTATGCATGTGTATTATAAGACAATGATGTGTTGAGAGAACTGTTGTTTAGGGAAAACAATAAAGCTCTCCAAACCTGTCATATTTAATCAGAAATACTATTATATGTTAAATAACCTAATCTGTATTTTCTGATAAATGTTGTGGAAGTTTTTGGGAGTGCCAAACATATTGTCTGTTCCAAATGTAATGCTAAATTGGCTTGTGAGCTTTGGCCCAGGTGCTCTGTGCTAATTGCAGTCATTCTGGAAAACCTGCTGCAGCCTTTCCTTGGCTAATTATACCTTATACTCTCTATATAGGATTGATAGAGAAGTATAGATTCTGACCGCATTTTTTAGAGAAGAGCATAATGTTTATAAAAAGATTATTGCTCGCTCAGGAACAGAAATACTATCTTTGATTGGTTCATAGATGAATGTGTACCTGTATTTTGCGGTGAGAAAAATAAAGCAACAGGATTTCACCTAAGTAGAATGGGGAAATC
The DNA here is from genome assembly GCF_038048845.1 of Mixophyes fleayi. NCBI lineage: Eukaryota > Metazoa > Chordata > Amphibia > Anura > Limnodynastidae > Mixophyes > Mixophyes fleayi. Next base: position 236,390,285 of record NC_134403.1, read on the forward strand.
GCTGTTAGCAGAGACACAGAAGGAAATGCCAGCGGTAGGGGAATGTGTTGAGAAGCACCTCTTCCCCCTCCCCCGCTGAGTGAGCAGATGGTAGATCCCTTTTGGAGCCAAAATACAAAAGGAGGTCAGATGCAGCAGTTATTTGGAGACAAGTGTACTGCTGACACATATCTTCCCCACTAAATATCACTGTATTGTTCTGTGTAAGCATATGTATTGTAAGACTATAATGTATTGAGAGAGCTTTAGGTTAAAGAAAACTATAAGCTCCCCAACCTGTCTTGTTTAATCAGAAATACTATGATATGTTAAATAACCTAGTCAGTATTTTCTGATAAACATTGTGGAAGTGTTTGTGCGTATGAAACGTGATTTTGTTTTTTCCTTATCTTGTCCTGACTGATAAAGGTAAAACAACTCATGCCAAAGATATGATCTGTTCAAGTATTCTGGGCAGAGAGCCAGCAGGGGGGAGCTGTGTAAGAAAGTCACCCCTCCCCCTCTGCTGAGAGAGCACGTGGAGATTCCCTCTGGTGGGAAAGGACACAGCAGCTATTCGGAAGGAAGTACAGCTGCTGACACACATCTCCAGACTGCTAAGTATCATTATTCTCTCTATATATGCTGAATAGAGAAGTATAAATATTGTGGGCACATATACTAGGGAGAGCTTGATGTTAAAAAGATTACAGCTCTTCCTTCTGAAAGGTATCTTGTGTGTTTATGCCTATTCTGTGTATACATGACTTTATTTTTATTTCTCTTATGAGGGCTGATAAAGAGTAAAGCAACACGTGCCAAATAGATGGTCTGTTCCAAATGTAATGCTAAATTGGCTTGTGAGCACTGACCAAGAAGCAGGTGCTCTGTGCTAATTGCAGCCATTCTGGAAAATCTGCTGCAGCTGTCAGCCTTGGTTTGGCTAATTATATCTTATACTCTCTATAGACGGATAGAGAAGTATGGATTCTGACCACAATTTGAGAGAAGAGCATAATGTTTATAATAGATTATTGCTCTCTCAGGAACAGCAATACTATCTTTGGGTGTGGTAGCTTGTTTTCTACTAAAAATGTGAGGAGAACAGAGCAACATGTGCCAAGTGTTTTTCTCCCTGTTCCAAAGGCAATGCTAAATCAGCTGGTGAGCATTTGGAATCAGGGATGCTGTGAGGATTGCAGCCAGTCTGGAAGGTCTACAGCTGCTCACAGCCGTCCCTGGGCTAAGTATATTCTATACTCTCTATGTAGTAGGTCTACTGATAGGGAAGTGTAGATTTTGGCTACATTTTGAGGGTAGAGCATAATATTTATAAAAGATTATCGCTCTCATGTACGGAAATACTATCTTTTGATTTGTTCATAGATTAATTAGTATTTCTGGGTGGATACCTTTGGTATGTACCTGTATTTTACTATGTGGTGGCTTTGTTTTCTACTAACAATGTGAGAAGAATAAAGCAACATGTGCCAAGTGTTTTTCCCAGGTCCAAATATAAGGCCAGGTTACCTGGTGAGCATTAGGATCCAGGGATGCTCTGGGCTGATTGCAGCCAATCTGAAGAAAAACCAGCTGCTTGCAGCCTTCCCTTGGCTAAAGAGATTTTATACTCTCTATAGGAGATAGGGATGTATAAGATTCTGAGTACATTCCGGGGGGAATTACATAATAATTATAAAAAATATTATTGCTCTCTCGTTGACAGAAATACTATCTTTTTTTGACCTGTTCATAAGATTAGTTAGTATTTTCTATGTAAATATCTGGTGGTAGTTGTAGTTCAGACAGCCCTTTCGCGGGGGCGGGTCTGGCAGAGGCCAGACTACCAGTTCAAGGGCCGGGGGAAGCAGGAGACAGTCCCTTCCCTCTGCTTAACCAGATGGTTCGTTCAGACCAGTGCTGAACCTCAAGCAGTTAGATCTGTATCTGAGAGCAGACTCCTTTCGGATGGAATCCCTGAGAACGGGCATAAATGGCCTGGAGACAGGCCAATTCATGGCATCTATATACATCAGGGATGCCTATCTCCACGTTCCGATCTGAGAGGGGTATCAGCCTTTTTCTCAGGTTTACGATAGGCACAGCTCACTATCAGTTCAGAGCTCTTCCGTTCAGGCTGGCCACAACCCCAAGGGTGTTTAGAAAGATTATGGCAGTTATGGCGGCACTTCTTCACTCCATGGGGGTGCAGTTAGTGCCTTATCTGGACGATCTGTTAGTCCAGACTTCAACAGCACAGTTGTTGGAACAACATCTTTGCCTTACGGTGAGGGTGCTGGAACGGCACGGCTGGCTCTTGAATATAACAAAGTCACAGATGGTCTCTCAGCTGGTGGTTGTTGGAGGACAACCTAACAAGAGGCAGATCCTTTGCCCCGTGGGCTTGGGTCCTGGTATCCACAGACGCCAGTCTGAGTGGTTGGGGGGGCAGTGGTCCTTCACCTAAGGATACAGGGCCTGTGGTCAGAAAGACAGTGGGGTCTTTCCATAAATATGCAGGAGCTCTTGGCCATCTGGAAGGTGCTACAGAGAGCTCAGAGTGTTCTTCAGGGAAGGCCGATCCGCATCCACTCCGACAATACCACGGCAGTGTCATACATAAACAACCAAGGAAGCACCAGGAGTGCAGGAGCCTCCCTTTGAACCTCTACTCTCTGCAGAGTGGCGGTTCTTGACCTGGAAGACAGTCTTCCTGCTCGCCATTGCCTCAGCTAGAAGGGGCTCCAAGCTGGGAGCTCTATCTTGCAAAGAACCTTATCTGGTCTTTTATGAGGACAGAGCAGTTTTAAGGACTATTCTGTCCATTCTCCCTAAGTTGGTCTCAGGTTTCCATGTCAATCAGGAAATAGTTGTTCCGGTGTTCAGAGAGGAACCTCTGACTCCAGGAACAAAAACAAATAAGTATTTGGACGTCGTAAGGGCATTACGTATATAGGTTAAGAGATCTGCAAAGATACGTAAGACAGATTCTCTATTTGTATTATTTGTTTTTTCTAGGAGGGGATGGCCAGCATCTAAGCAAACTATTGCCAGATGGCTTACCCTGACAATTAAGGAGGATTATATTGTATTAATCTCCCTGTGCCGAAGGGGCGGCACGGAATGGAGCCACGGTGGACCAGCTGTGCAGGGCAGCCACCTGGTCCTCGGTCCATACCTTTACGAAATTCTACCAAATTAATGTATTTGCGTCTGGGGACGCCTCCTTTGGCCGTAGTGTTCTACGTGCAGGGAGATCAGAGCGGTCCCACCCTTCAGAGGGATTGCTTTAGTAAGTCCCCATGGTTAAGCAGTGTCCCCCAGATGGATGAAAGAGAAAACAGGATTTATACTTGCGATAAATCTCTTTCTCTGAGTCCATCTGGGGGACACTGCGCCCCCCCCCTTTTTCTTTTCTCTCCACTCCACCCTCTGTTGAGTGGTGTATCTTGGTTGATTGGCCTCTCGTCCTAGGGCTTTGGTAATCAAACTGAGGTATGTGGGGAATTGGTGGGGGAGATATGCTGTCAGCAGGAAGAAAGTTAACTCTTTAGGTGCCAGACTCCTCCCCTCCCTACTCAACCCCATGGTTAAGCAGTGTCCCCCAGATGGACTCAGAGAAAGAGATTTATCGTAAGTATAAATCCTGTTATCTCAGCAGTACTTCACAGTATATATCCGTTATAAATAATCAATACTCACAACATATGAATGTATTTAAATCAAAGTAGTTTACTGTTAACACAGAAAAGCTTGTATTCACAATTCACACATATATCATAATGTTGTTCAACATAACGTAGTATATCAATATAACATTAACCCTAGGTTCATCACCAATATTCCTTACACTATCCTCGCTTTACATATGTATCCTTAATAAGAATCAGTATTTATAATATTGATTTAACTATCACAGATATCAGACAATAGCTACTCAATTATATGTATATAAATAGTTAAATCTACATTACAAATACACATATAGCTCTATGGATATATATATTAATGATACTTATCAAGTCCTTGTTTCCTCGGTCTGATTCTTATCTGCAGTGTAGGGAACGTTCCTGTAGCATGGAATCCTTTCTTGTAGCTTAGTGTAATATATCTCTACCTTTGGCTTGAAAAAGTCTCATTTCTGAGACGAAACGCGTCGCCTGGTCATCCATTCATCTGTTTTTAAACCTTATGATCTGACTATATACCGATCAGATAGTACAGATATATTGGCGAGGAACTACTTCACACTGCTCTCCATTCCTGCCCGGGCAGGTTGTCTATATGCACAATTCTATGTCACATGTTGGCAACTATCAAATCACGGGAGAGTTGCGGTGAAACACCGCTAGGAGGACTTACGTGCAGGATATTTCTACTATCAGCAGCTGTTAGCTGTAGGAGATTCTGTCCCGGAGAGCCATATCAAAGAGCCACGGTCCTCTTCTATGCGGTGGCATAGAAGAGGACCGTGAGTACCGCTGGTCTAAAATTCTTATACCTTATGCTGGATTGTATAATAGGCTTGTATACCCGGATACCATCATTCTTATTACCTCCATACTCACTCCCGGAGACATTTGTGACTGTGGACATTTATTGCGAAAAGTCAGTCTGACGATTTATGCCTTCTATCTGAATACGTTCTCTGTCAACAGTATTACCATTTTTATTTTGGTTTTAGGAGTCATATCTCCTTGTTTTACATTGGATTTGATTATATGGTTGTAATAAATTGTTGATTATTTAATTCTGCCTTGGTCCTTGTACCTCCTTTATTGGCTACACCTATATATATTTCTAGCGCTGTTTTTTGTCCTCTAATATATTATTAAGGTAATGTTATAATTTTCAAATAAGCATTGCCCAAGCGATTGTATTGTGTTTCTAACGCACAAACTACCGTAATTTATTTTAGCAGATGTAAAAAGTTAACAGTTCAACACATTATTATTATATAATACAGTACAGTAAAGCCAATACCAAAAGATACATACATACCTCTGCTTTCGCATTCGCTTCGCTGCGCTTCCACGGGTTACAGTGAACAGTAGTTGACTCTAGAATACTGTGGTCACTGAAGCTAGTGAGAGCGCAGCTATGATTATATACATTCAGTGTTACAGAGAGAACAATGCAGATGACGTGGCTTGCTTCTATAGGTCCAGACTTCAGGTGGGTCCAGGGTAAACAGGTCATAGGCTAGTTCAAACAACCCCCTCAAAGGCTGAGGTCAACATTCCAGATGATTATCCCGCCCAGAAACCAGTTACAACTAGTCCATTAGCATTTTACAGTTTGGTATCACTCTATTTATTCCCTAACATCAATAACTAGAGTATGCAATATGCGATCTCTTCGGCGAATGAACCGGACAGCTGCTGATGAATAGGGGATTAAAATTATATCAAACATGACACATTTCCTATAACCTAAACCTTAAATAACACTGAAGTGTACATATAATCATAATATATAAACTAATAATAAACTAAATACTATCTGCTCATAAATCACTGTATAACGGAACTAATAGGAAATTAAATAAATAACTAAATGTTGTAATGCGAGTGTGTGCGTGCGGATTTTACCATGCGATCGCAGTATGCCACGTGTAGCGTGGCATACTGAGTGCAATCGCACATTGAAACTATTAACCAATATACTTTCGTTCATCTAATTATACGTCTTCGACAATATATATATTGTAATGTGTTATATAGATCTTTTCTGCAGTGTAGTGTATCCCTATTTGGATAATGTTCCTAGTGTAATGTAGAGCTCTTTGTCAAGGGGCAGCAGGCATCCAGAGAGAAAGGGGAGTCCCGGGTCTGGACTTTT
>NC_134403.1:236403804-236458252 GCF_038048845.1 Mixophyes fleayi
CTGTGCCCCAGTGCACAAAACAAGAGCTACAAAAATTGGTTTGATGAGTTCAGTGTGGAAGAACTTGACTGGCCCACACAAAGCCCTGACCTCAACCCCATTGAACACCTTTGGGATGAACTGGAATTGAGATTGCGAGCCAGGCCTTCTCATCCTACATCAGTGCCTGACCTCATAAATGCTCTAGAGAATGAATGGGCACAAATTCCCAAAGAAACACTCCCAACATCTTGTGGAAAGCCTTCCAAGAAGAGTGGGAGTTGTTAGCGCTGCAAAAGGGGGACCAACTCCACATTACAGTATATGTATTTGAATACAATGTCATTAAAGTACCTGATGGTGTAATGGTCAAGCGTCCAAATACTTTTGTCCATATAGTGTATATAACCAAAAAGGGTCTATTTTGTAAATGAGTCCTAACCTATTTATTATTGTTTGTTATTCACACTAGCACTAAACATACTGGAAGAAGAACGATGATGCTGCAGTGGTAGGAGCCTTTCATAACTGATACTTTTAGATTCTCTCTGTTAAAAACTACCTAACCAATTAGTTTATAGGACAGGAATTATATGTACAAAAACTTGCTTGTATAGACATATACAAATCAATTAGAAAAGTATATAATTTGCCTTTTGTTGTTTTTTTTTTTTTGCTGTCGTTTTTGTTTCATGATTACAGTTTTATTTATAATAGTATTTTAACATATTAATGTGAGAAAATATTGTCTTGTTCCAAGCACATACTGCTCGTACTAAGTGTTTTAATGTGGGAAGACAAAAATTAAAAAAACATTTTGAAGAAGCTGCCTCCATGCATTTGTTTATGGGAGACGTTTGAGAACATAAACTCTGCTTATTCTTACCACCCTATTTCTGTGTTTCAGTCTGGAGCAATCATGACGATCCTGGCGATGGTGTGTACCAAGATGCCTGAAGCCAAACTAGCAATCATTTTCCTCCCCATGCTCACATTTACTGCAGGAAATGTATGCATAATTGTAAATGCTCTTTTTACTGTATTGTGCATTTTGAAACACTAAATATTAATGCTTTCTGTAGGTGAGAAATATGGAGATGAACTGGGATATGCATCAGGTGGACATTAACAACTATTGGTTCTAATTTTAGTGTAAGCCAGTACAGTGATTAAGGTGAATTTTGTTTTAATTGTAAGTTAGTAGTAATAGTTGTGAAAGAATAGGGAAACCAGAGTCTTTTGTACACAGGCTTAAATCATAAGATTGTTATGGCTTTGAAGCTTTGTTTCTATGCTTTTTTTTCTATTCTTTTTTCTTTTCTTTTTTTTTTTTTTCTGTCACGCAATCCTTCTACATGAAATTTAATCTCTCCTAGACAAACTCCCTGTGTTTCCTCCTTCCTTTACATGCAAATCTTAGTTTTGTGAGATTTTTGTCAGATGATATTTCATTCTAGCCAGTTATTAAATGCTCATACCGCTAAGATATCTCCCTCTTCTGCCAATACCATGCTGACGCCATTAACATACCAAGTCATGCTCTCATTATTTCCTGTATTGGCTATTGCAACCCCTTACTAATGGTCACTCGATTAACCAAACTGGCACCTCATCAGTTGCAAGTAGCTGCCAGGCTATTTTCCCTCCCTATTCTTCACTGGCCTGACTCTTTCTAATCTAAGAGCATATTACTTGGCTGCACAATTGGCACATTTGAGAGAGTGTGTCAAGGATACCCCAGATGATACTTTGCTTGGCTTCCATTATGGGTCCTGGGGACTGGGTCCTCACATTCTCCTCTCCAAACTCTGTTAATGACTACTTTTAAATCTTTTGACCAACTAAAAGAGGAATTTTCTGTCCAGAATAGTCCGTTCTACAGCCATCTACAACTGAAACATGCTCTTACAGCCCATTATAGTGGTCTTTCCATCACATTTTCCCTGATTAAGATTTCTTTAACATGTGAACGCTTAGAAAAAGATATCCACATTATTTGCTCATATACTTACGCACTTTGATGTGAATGACTTGAATACCCTGAAAGTTATATGGGAAGATGACCTTGGGAGCGCTTAGTGATTAGAAATAGGGCTTCATGTTGCTCAGCACTAAAGAAGCCACCTCCCATACTAGATATTCGCAAATCCAATTATTAATATATCATTTTACATAGAGTGTATTGCACTCCCATAAGGCTTTATTTAATGGGAAGGAGGAAAAATTATAGATGCCTTAAATGTGGGATTAATTCTGCTTCCTTCTGGCACTTACTATGGGAGTGTCCCAGGGTACAGTTATTCTGGGCTGCTGTGGTAGAGGGTATATAGAGAATGTGTGTAGATAACGCTCTCCTGTTTCCTAAAACATGTATATTTGGAAACTCACTAGATTTGTTATTAAATAAATCTTCATCTTGATATGCAATTAAACTACTAGTTCTATGCAAGGTTATTTTTGCCAGATCCTGGATAGCTAGCAAAATACAGAATTTTCACAATTTGATTACCTTAGTAAATGATAATGTCACGCATAAGAAGTATACCTATAATTCCAGTAATGCCTTCCTGAAGTGCTATAAGATCTGATCTAGATGGACTAACTCTAGATATGCTAGACTCCTCCTTAATGGGCTATATGCTGTCTTATTTTGGCTCTCCTTGGAAACATGGAGGGACCATATCTTTATCTTAGCAAACTATTAATATATGCAGACTTCTTAAATGTAAGTACCACTGTGCTTTTTGTTTTATTTAATTTCATATTGTTTAATTGCGCACCACTATCTGTCCACCTGTCTCTCTTTTCCCTGTGTGTTAACCTGATTGATCTTTCAATAATGTAAGTTTATATTTCATCCTTTTATTGTCTGAACATCTGTATGAGTTGGTAGTTGCATTCTTTAAATGCTTACCATTGACACCTTAGCTGTGTTTACTATATAATCATTTCTAAGTTCCTTGGGTTGTTTATAGTTGTAGCTTGGGGTTAAGGTGCTACTATTTTTTGTTGTATGTTTTATTACAAAATGTTAATAAAACGACTTAATTTAAAAAACAATTCTTCATAAATTATATTACTGTATGTTTTCTTTAGGCTCTCAAGGCTATAATTGCTTTGGATACTGTTGGTCTGTTCCTAGGCTGGAAATTGTTTGACCATGCAGCTCATCTAGGAGGAGCTCTTTTTGGAATGTAAGTGCTCTTATTTTCCAATTGTGTCATTTACTCTGCTTGATTAGCTGTTTGGGTTTTTTAACAATGTACTATTACGTGCAACGTTCTAATTTATCAAATTTCCATAAATAATAGAATAGAAGATCTTACTTATTTATCAAACATATAGATGATGTGTGAAAAAGTAAATACCCCCAGTGATTCAGTAGCTTGTAGAAGCTATATATCAGAAAACTGAAGCTCCTCTACTTCCATCTCTGGATTATAACTTTCATTAACATATGATATTTCTAAGCTGTATAATATTTTAGCTTTGTGTATTGAAACACATTGTTCAAAGAGCTACTAATGATTCTTAATGATAGCATGACAAATGTTAAAAAATTATCAAAATACTATTGGTCCATCTGATGTGACTGGCTGTAGACAATGAAGTTTCAATCATTACCCGCTAAAAGCTAATTGGCTCCTTTCTCCTTAAATAATTTCCGAGGCAGACTTCGGGTTGGCAACAACACCGGAGGGCATAACGAGCATCGATGCAATACAGCAGTATGTTAATTTCATACTGCTGTCTTTGTTAACTTTGTGGTTAAATCAAATCAAATTAATTTTTCTATGTGAATAGTAGGAACTAAGCAATAACAATATACTTATGAATAGAAACTGTTATGGCTTAAAGTAATTTTCAATATAAGAATAAGGGAGAGAGACGCAGGATGCACGTGTTCAACTGCCCCGTTCTAAGACTGCATAATTTCTGATGGATGGCTGGATTTAAAATCCATAATAAATGTCTATAATGAGACATTAGTTAACTAAGTGGCAGCAATGAAACTATATAACCAGTTTAGAGATCAGAAGCAATTATGATACAATGTAATCCTGGCCATTGGGGAAGGGGAGACGCCAGATATAAGTGTATACTTGTTCTTCTCTTCCAAAGGTCATATGAATACTGATGTTATATGGAATGAACAAGAATCACAATAACATCTAACACATTAATAATTAGGACCAGTATTCAATACTCTGTTACGAGACGGAGAGTAAAGTGAGTAACAGATACAAGAATCAATATTGACACAAAATAATCAGCGATAACTGATCTAGAGACTAAGGGTAATTATTGACTTTGAATAACCAATTACACAGGCTAATATCAAATGAGTACAACTCTATGTCTGGGATTAGAATATGTAGTAAAAGACAAAAATAAAGAAGTTACAGCCTGCAAGTCGGACAGTGTTCTTTATATCAGAAGTGAATTAATACATATTAATAATATATCCCAACCAATACAGAGTTAACACCTCAAGCTTGTTCACACTACTGAGAAATCAATAATAAGGATTATATAATACCACAAGAGTTTTCCTATAATGTGTTAATTCAGACACATTTTAAATCACTTTTCTTGCTAAATAAAAACTCCTTTTCTTTGATTTTAACATTTTGCCTTTCAATGGTTGTGTTTAACAATGTTTATCTTTTATTATAATAATAAACATGTCTTATTTTTATTTGTTTGATTTAATGGATTAATATGACTGAATTGTGGGGGTTCCCCACACAACAGGGATTTCCTTTTTCTTTCCCTGCTTACCATGGGTGTTGTATGAGGGAACATGGAGTAGGCACTCAAATACTTAGCTTCCTGTCATCAGGCTATATCCCCTCTGCAACCCCATGCAAACCTCAGTGTGTTTTGAGGGCCAGAGGAATAGGACTTCTGGTGTGCTGCTCTGCAGCTACTCTTCTTGCAAATATCAGTTTGTTATTTTTTCGATTAAGTGGGTGTATGTGCATGCAGCACATACACAGAGAATGTCTGGGCTGGCAGGATTCCCTGGAGCGCAGCTAACAGCATCGGGCGTGATGGAAAAGAAAGGCCTGGTTCATAGTAGGTAACAGCCGCTTAGAAAACTTGGCTGTTACCCATGGCTCCATTCTGAATCCGGCGCTGCCTTCAGGCAGTGAGAGCTGCGTCTCAGCATTTTGGGTACCATTTTGGAATATACCAAGTCTTTTTCTAAATGGAGGGGAATACTTGTAGGCAGCTGAGAAAAAAAAAAAGCACAAGCAGACTGACAGGCTAATTAGAGAGAAGCCTGCATTCGGCCAGCATTCTCAGGCTGCCAAGGAGGAATGGAGAAAAATAAATAAATAAAAAATTCCCTGCTTTTCTGCAGTAGTTGGTATGTTACCAGGAGGGAAATACCATTGAGGCAGCCAAGTCTGTATTTCAAACAGGACATTGCTGTACAAACTCCTCTCTTTCTCAAATGGTTTTGAACTGGTCCTTGGCCATGTAGGAGGGCTAAGTACCTTTTTCTATCATTATTTCTCATTCATCCAATCTGGGGGACACTGCTACCATGGTTTGTATGAGGGGAACGTGGAGTTGGCACTTAACTAGTTAACTTTTGTTAAATGTATCAAGCTGACAGACCCCTCCCCTCTGCAAACCCTGTAGCTCATCAGTTTTATATTAAGTTGCCAAGGAGTTGGGCTTAATTTTTTTTGCTAGATCTAAAGATCATGTATTTTTATAATCTTTTATACAATTTTATTCATGTTTTTTCATTCAGGAATGCGGGTAAACATGCTCTATAAGAGAGGGCATTCTTTCTGGAACAGCTGCACTATAGCGTTTTATAGTGAAAGCTGGACGGCTCTCACTAACAACATCTGCAGCTGTTCAGTGCTGACAGGCGGCTTGAGAAGCCGCTGTCACACTGAGAATTTTATGATATACCGGCGCTGCCATCAGAGGCAGGGAGTGCCGTTGCCACGGCCGGACGCCAAATTAACATCGCTTGCGCCCCCGCTATGCAGGGCAGCCGGGTGCGCCTCTTCAAGCCTGTGGGCTAATTTGATTTAGCCACGTTAATTAGTCCACTCCTGAGTGTTGTTACAGGGCAAAGCCCTGATTGACCAGCATTAGTATTTAAGGCAGTGAGGGCTTAGCCTCCCTTCCGGTTATAGTGCTTACTTACCAGTTTGCTGACCTGCTCCTGTCTTGTCTGTTGGACCCATTTCCTGTGGATACTCTGCTTTTGGATCTACTTTTGTGACCTTCTGCCTGTACTTTATACCCTGCCTGTTTGCCCGTGACCCTGACCCTTTGGCCTGTACCTTGGACTCCGCTTCTTTGCCTGTGACCCTGACCCTTGGCGTGTTTACTGACTATTCTGCTTGCTTGTGACCCTTGACCTCGGCTACTGTCTGACCATCTGCTGCCTTCTATTCAGCCTCCTGGCCTGCCGCTACGGGCCTGTATTAACAACTCACGCTACGCCTGGAGTTAAGTCCTGGGGGCATCTGAGTACCGGTGAGCGTATAAAGCTCTAAGGGAAAGGCGGCTGCTATAGGTGAAGACCTCTGCCATCTGGTTCTGTGAGTTGGTGATCAGACCGTCAGCCTAACGGCTTATTCTTATTATCCGCCTCAAAATCGGAGGCAGAATGAAGCGGTAGCTGCAGGCTTAATAGACTAAGAAGCTGCAGTCTATCAATCACTTGTACAGGAGCAGGAAGTTCTTGGGCGCGGAACTAAGAAAAATAGATTTCCCCCACAGCATAAACAACTGTGGAACCTCCCAAGGGCACCAAAAACATGCCGGAAAAACCAGCAGACTCTCGGCCTGCACAGACGCTGCTGACAGACTTCTCTCCTGTAGAACTGGCTTGGCCTGTTGAAAGTCTAAGTATATATATATATTGTGGCAAGAGCCCGCTACTGCAGAAGCACACGCAAACAACTTCTTTCTTTTTATGTAGTTTTATTGTCAGGATGGTAAATGTTTTGACACCGTACAGATTTCACAGCAATACTTGGAGACCCTAAACGCTAGCTATACATAGACCAGCTCTCTCTCTCAGGACCAGCCAGCTACCCCAGCATTGGTCTCCCTGAAAAAGTGATACAAACAAGCTTTTATACCTGATACTCCTCCCCCAGCCTTAGCTTGATGGACAGATGACACACCCACCTTCTCTTTAAAAGGAAACGCCCATCACTGCCTCTGTTTGCACTAACAGACAGACACACCCTGTCTGCAGAGAGGAAGGATTTCAAATCATGTAAGTTAACCAAACTTAAACTATTGCTTTTCATACATAAGTCTATGTATAGCTAGCGTTTAGGCATTGAATCTAGGTGCTTTACTGCATAAATGTTTTACTCTACTTCCCTGCTTTCTCTGCATATTGCCAGCTAAATGCCTCCTTTTGTTACAATATATATATATATATATATATATATATATATATATATATATATATATATATATATATAATCTTTGCTGTATACTTCTATTGTCAATTATTATTAAGGGGTATATTAGTTGTTGTGCATTAGCATATATTATTATATTCTGCATTCAGCTTGTACTCCTATATTATTACAAGATACTACTTTTGACTAGGATCAAAGATTAGTTGTGTTCTTATATCTATACCAAACTTGTGTCCTGTGTGACTGTCTGCATTGCGTTCTTAAGTGGTGACACTATTCCCATTCAGGAACATGTCTTGACAAGGGAAAGGCACCTTGTGCAAAATACTTTACTTGTTCAAAGTGTAAAAGCTATGTTACCTACTGGACAACAGGACCTGGGGGCGCTCTGCATTGACTGTATTAAAGTATTTCTTTTGTTTTCAAATAAGCATTGCATAGGCGTTTGTATTGTGTTTCCGAAGCACACAATAATTTATTTTAGCAGATGCAAAATTTAACAATTCAATACATTATTATATAATACAGTACAGTACAGCCAATACCAAAAGATACATACATACATACTGCTGCGTTCGCAATGTGCTTCGCTGCGCTCCCACGGGTACCAGTGCACAGTAGTTCACTCTTGAATACTGTGGTCAGAGTAGACTGAAGCTAGTGGGAGTACAGCTATGATTATATACATTCAGTGTTACAGAGAGAACAATGTAGATGATGTGGCTTGCTTCTATAGGTCCAGACTTCAGGTGGGTCCAGGGTAAACAGGTCATAGGCTAGTTCAAACAACCCCCTCAAAAGCTGAGGTCAACATTCCAGATGATTCTCCCGCCCAGAAACCAGTTACAACTAGTCCATTAGCATTTTACAGTTTGATATCACTCTGACTATTTATTCCCTAACATCAATAACTAGAGTATGCAATATGCGATCTTTACGGCGAAAGAACCAGACAACTGCTGATGAATAGGGGAATAAAATGATATCAGACATGACACATTTCCTATAACCTGAACCTTAAATAACGCTAAAATGTACATATAATCATAATATATAAACTAATAATAAACTAAATACTATCTGCTCATAAATCACTGTGGATCGGAATCATTTTATATATGAAATATATAAATAACTAAATGTAGTGCGAGTGTGTGCGTATTTTACCGTGCGATCGCAGTATGCCACGTGTAGCGTGGCATACTGAGTGCAATCCCACAACAAAACAATATTAACCAATATACTTTTGTTCATCCAATCATACGACTTTGACAGTTGTTCAAAGTGTAAAAGCTATGTTACCGGTGTGGGTATCTTCTCTGATGCAATCTGTTGCGACATTGGTTCAGCTGATTACTAGGCCAGCGGAGATTCAAATGGTTGCTGCGGTTCTCCCATCCAGATCAGTAGCTATTGACCCCCCTGCGTCAGTCACCTTACCAGTGACGACTGATGCCGGAGATTTTAGGCCAACTGGCACATCATCCTCTTTCACTATCCCAGATTCCGCATAGGTAACAGACCTGGAGTAGTCCCACAGATATCAGGGTAGTGATGACCTGGTATTGGCAGTACGTCAAGCACCTAGACCTTTTGTATCTAGAAGAACCGAAGTCTTCTGGTCATGGTCTTTTTAAACAGGTGAGAAGACGTTCGATCTGTTTACCTCCATCAGCGGAGTTAACAGAGATAGCAGAAGCGTCTTGGAAACAGCTGGACCATCTACTATCCCAAGGAGATTCCTTGCCTTGTATCCCTTACAGGAAGAGGATCTAGCCCGGTTGGATGACCTTGCTTCAAGGCCCATTCCGAAAATAGGACCTGCCTTGGCTAGCTTTAACGGCGTGTTTGTTGAAGCCAGCCTTTGGCGGTCAAGAGGTTTCTCTTCAAGGGTGGTAGACAATCTATTGAGGGCCATAAAATCTGTGTCTGCAAAAATATACCACCTCATTTAGCGCACATATATTAGGTGGTGTGAAAGGAGGCCCGGTCACACTGCTTCCTTGAACCTGCCTCGCTTTCTTTCTTTCCTCCAGGATGGTTTGGAGGAAGGACTTTGTTTAGCTACCTTAAAGATCCAAGTCTCGGCTCTCTCTGTATTTGTCCATCTTCGACTGGCAGATATGCCGGATATACTGACTTTTTTACAGGGTGTTCTGCATATGGAACCTCCATGTGTTCCACCCACTTCACCTTGGGATCTAATCTTGGTACTCAATATGCTTCAAGGGCCACATTTTTAACCCTTGCAGTAGGCAGATTTTCGATTTCTAACCTGGAAAGTAGTTTTCCTGTTAGGGGCTCTTTCATGTAGATAACCCTTCTTTGTATTTCATGATGATCGGGTGGTGCTCCGTATGTCCCTTCATTCCTACCAAGGGTTTTGGAATTTCATATAAACCAGGAAATAGTTGTTCCAGTGTTACAGGAGGGGGTGTATTCTTCTGGACCTAACTCTTTGGTGTTCCTGGATGTTGTCAGAGCTCTCCAAATTTATGTCAGGAGGACAGCCAATATTCGAAGGACCAATTTTATTATTTGTTTTGTTTGATTCCCAAAAAAGGGGTGGCCAGCTTCCAAACAAACTATTGCCAGATGGCTTACCTCAACCATTAGGCAGGCATATGTCACGTCCAATAGACCTGTGCCAGAGAGGATTGCTACCCATTCCACCCATTTGGTGGGAGCTTCTTGGGTGGCGAGGAAGGGTGCCTTAGCGGACCAGCTTTGTAGAGCAGCAACCTGGTCCTCGGTCCATATGTTTACAACATTTTATCATTTCAATGTCTGTACGTTCTCGGGCGCTAATTTTGCCCATAGTGCTTTCCCTTTCGCTGATTCCATCTGGGGGACACTGCGTTCCCTCCCATCTGCTCTTCTGCTGTGTGTTCTCGGATTGTTTGGTTCTTGTTCCTTGGGGCTTTATAACTAAACTGAGGAGGTACAGGAGTTGCATAGGGGAAGGGGTCTGTCAGCTTGATACATTTGACAAAACTTAAATAGTTATGTGCCAAGTCCTAGGGTGGATATGCCGGTGGCCAGGTTGGCTCGCCATTCTCTTCCAGTGCCGGTTTCTGCTGCACTCCCTGACGCCACTCACAACAGGAGGGAGGGTTTTCTTAAATCCATCTTCCTGCCGGCTGGTGCCTCACTAAGACCTATGCTGCCTTAAGTGTGGGTCGCCCAGTCAATGGAGACCTGGGTTGACCAGCTGGCAGAAGGGTAACAAGACTCAAATCTTCTTCCTCTGGCTCTAAATTTAAAGGAGGCCTCTGGTTTCCTGTATGAGACGCTCAAAACGCAGCCTCAGTTTCCTCATTTATTTCTGCATCTGCAGTAGTGGCCCCTAGGACTCTCTGGCTGAGGTCATGGGACGCCTACACAGAGACAAAGAAATCTCTGGAGGCTTTTCCCTACTCGGGTTCAGTCCTCTTTGGCCCAGAATTAGATAATATTTGTCCGGCCACGGGAGGTAGGAGTACTGTCCTTCCAGTGAGTATCCCTAAACCAATTAGTGTTCCCAGGTTTAGGTCCTTTCACCAACCTGTTTGGGGGGCTCCTTTGGAAAGAGGTCATTCCCAGAGGGGTAGATCCCCATACTCTACAACACATCCAGACCCCAGGTTCTTGGATAAACTGGGAGCCTGACTGGATCGTCCCCTTTCCTCAATCACAGGGGTAGGGGGATGCCTGTTGTGAGTCAGAATTCTTGAGGCAGCGTCCTCCCAGGACGAGAATGAAAGAGTATCATACAAGGGGTCAACATAGTCGTTCCTCTAGGGTCATCCCCCCATTGTTCCTTTCCCACACCGTTTACATGCGGTCCCATAAGGATGACACCAATATGAAACCAGACTGTCGCCTCACTTCCTTCATTCCTTTAGCATAAGTCATCTGCCAGAAGATGCCAGGGAGACATATCCTTGCATTCCCTTGGCCCCTCAGGCCCCTCCTTAGGAGGTGGCTGGGCATGACTGTTTACAATTCTCAGGTACTTAGCAGATATTCCGGAGGTGTGGACTTTCCTTCAAGGGGTTCTGCGTAGTCAACCCCTTTATGTTATGCACACTGCTTTCTGGGACCTAAACTTGGTTCAGTCCATGATCAGTTGAACCAATGGGTTCAGATTCCTTACGCTGAAGGTGGTATTTCTCCTGGCCATAACTTCTGCACAGCTGGTGTCGGAGCTTTGGGTCCTTTTCTGTAGGTCCCCCTATCTTATCTTCCACGATGATAGGGGTGTGTTGAGAACAGTTACGTATTTTCAGCCAAAGGTGGTTTCAGGTTTTCTCTTGAACCAGGAGATTGTGGTCCCAGACATACAGGAGGCGTCTGCCTCTGCAGGCCCTTGCTCCTCAACTTATTTGGATGTGGGTTGTGCCCTCCGTATCTATGTGAAACAGACACGTTCACTAGGTTTTATCAATTGAAAGTTTTTGTGTTCCCAGACGCCAATTTTGGCGCACAGTGTTGCAGGCTGGACTGTCAGAGAGGTCCCCCTTAGGGACTGCTTTAGAACATCCCCATGGTAAGCAGGGTTCCCCAGCTGGAGGTAAGTGTAAAGAGGATTTTATTCTCGCGTTAAATCCATTTCTCTGAGATCATCTGAGGGACACTGCCTTTCTGCTCTTCTGCTGTTATTCTTCGAGTGTTGTAGTTCCCTTCCTTTGGGCTTTTGTATTACACAGTGAGGTTTGCATGGGCTTGCAGAGGGGTTATAGCCTGTTGGCAGGAAGTAAACTATTTGAGTGCCTACTCCATGTTCCCTCAAACAACCCCCATGGTAAGCAGTGTTCCCCAGATGGGCTCGCAGAAATGTTTTTAACGTGAGTATAAGATCTTTTTTTTTATGTTAATATGTTTGTGGGGCATTATGATATGTATTTTTATGTGAATAAGCTGTCAGAGAGCAACAGTTCTATCTGATCAATCTCTGGGCTCATCCAATGGTCCAAAAGTCACATTTATACCCATGTCAGTAGAGAACAAGAGTTTCCACCCCACCTCTAATGCGTGTGTGTGATGTAGGTAGCATCTAGTAGTTCAGGGAGAAATTGGTTGACCAGAAAGTGAACCAAGAACACCTAGGAGCAGAAAACTTTATGTTCAAGTATGGAGTTCTTACAAATGAAGGGGATTGCTGAACCACACCATCAATAATTGGTAATGGCAGCTGTAATTGCTCTGAGCGATCAGTTAGCTATATGTGTTGGATCATGCCCATGGCTACCTGAGAGCTGTAGTGTGCGACATAAGATTTATGTCTGTGGTGGTCAATAGGTTAATTTTACAAATGTTATAATGTTTATTAAATTGCAGTAAGAAAACAGGCCATATCAATTTAAAAAAAAAAATATTATTACAATATCTAAATATCACCACTGGTATATAGAGAAAAATAAAAAAAAAATCTTGATCCCCATTTTTAATTTCTGAAGTTACATTGCTGTTCTTTCTATATGCATAAACACGGTTTTCTAGTCAGTGGCCCTTTATTAGGTGGACAAAAAGCTGCACCTGACTGAATGAGGCCTATTTCTGAACATATGAGCATTTTTAACACTATCGTTTGTTTCTTAGTTTTTATTGAATTATTTGCTGAAAACTAGTGTTTGTGGACTAGTTTATATGGATAATATGTATGGGATTACAAGCACTTGCTGGCAGAATTTAAAGCTGGAATTTTACAGATTAGGGTAAACACTGAGTAATTATACTATTTTTTATTCTGCTTCAGCAAGTACAGCATCTTTAATAACATGAATGCTTTTCCAATAAATGTATTGCAGTTGGTATGCCTTGTGTGGCCACGAGCTTATCTGGAAAAAGAGGGAACCGTTAGTGAAAATGTGGCATGACTTCCGAAGCAACCCCCCAAAGACTGGAGGATCCTGACATCAGCAAAAACGATGGTTACAATAGCTTTTAGTGCTGGCGATGTGACTGATGGTATTAACAGCCCTAAAGTACTTGGATACTCTTTATATGATGATCTGATATAATTTGACATTTTGTTTAATAAATATATATAGTATCTTTTTCAATGATGTAACTTGTTATTTTTGTTGATCTGATGGTAGTTGGAGCTGCTGGATTCTTTGTGTGTTCAAAAGAAAGAAAAGACATTGTATGTTTTCATGCTCCAAAGCCGTAAACTGTATTTGAGCCTTGACTTTCTCAATGGAAATAGCATAAAAACCTGAGCAACAGCAGGCACATAGCTCAATTACACTAGCAACATTTCCTTTTTCCCTGTGATTTGTACCTTAATAAATAGAACAAATCTTTACATATTTGTAATTATCTTATGATTTATTTAGATGGGAGATTCCGTTTAAGTACGATGTGTCTCTGGAACAGTCCATGGAGATACATCACACCTATGTTGAGGGTGGAATCTCCTTTCGATATTCCTCAGTCCATAGAGTGTGAGGAAAAATGTGCAGAGATTTCTTACTGTAATCGCCGGCAACGTACGCAGCTGGATATCGCTCCCAATTGAAACTCCCCTTAAGTGTATGGTATAATAGTTTTGTTAAACAAATGGTTCTTTTTGTTAGCATAGTGTAATAAAAATATTTTAATTACTTAAAAGGCTGTCAGCTTTTGCAGAACTCCGCTTAATATAACCCACACACTCGAACGCACCAGGAATCTGATTGTGACTTTGCTTGTAGTGCTAGAGGAGAGCTCAATTGAACAGGACTAGACAACTTGTAACACAGCTTTGGATAGGTGTGGAGGGTCTGTATTTACAACCCTTCTATTTTAAGGGTATATTGGGATAAAGAGCTGCCTTGTCCCATTCCCTGGTTTCTCATTGCCAGCTAACCAAACAGAAGTTCTCCGGTTCTGATCTACTGATATTCTTTGACATATTTAACCAATAAATGAATCCAGCTGCGGTCATTAAAAGCTATAACATGTTTATCCAGGGCATAGGTCTCCTTTTCCATGACTCCCATAGTTACTTGCATGCATCTATTAGATATGTAGCTTATACAAGGTCTGAAAGATATGAGACTAAAAACAAGGTTGCATTTATTAGTAAACAAAAAAACATTTGATTTTACGTTGTAACTGTTAAAGTGTCAAGGCAATAGGGTTTCTGGGATCCGTGTCGGGTCCCCAGGGACTAGCTGTGGCAGGAGTGTAGTGGAAACTGGGGGGCTGGCTAAATGTCTTGCTCATAGATCTTGCTTGCTGGTGCAAAGAAGGGGAATCCACACGAGGAATAATGGTTTGAAATTCAGATAACAACAACAGATGAAATTGAATTCACACAAATGGTTAAAGGTTTGCAGTTCATGTAATATCAATAGAAGAACATGAATTCACACTAATGGTTAAACTCACTGAGAGAAGTCCATAATACAGCAGCAGGTTAAGGTTGAATTCATTCAGAGGTAATGATGGAGACCTGTACACAGCTGGAGAATAGAAGCAGTAATCTGGAAGAAGCTGAGTACACCTGAAGGATAGATCTCTGTATTCAGCAGGTATTTTGGAGCAACAAAACAGCCACTGTACATCTGGAACTAGGAAGTGTTGCACTGGCAACTTGCTGAGTGTAGGAGGGGACTCTTATAGTCTGCAGAGGAAGCCAATTAGGGAGTGGGATCAGGTGATCAGACTCAGCAGGAAGCTTAGCAAATGTCTCACCCAAGATAGCAGCCTCCAGTGCTGCAGACAGAAGTCACGCTTGTCCCAGGATTTCATGCTGCATATGATCAGGAGGAAGATGTACGGTAATATGGTACCGCCAAGTGGTGTAAACAGATCCTGATTCGTGACAGTCCCCCCCCATCCCTCGAAGGGTGGCCACTGCACACCTAACATGGGGATTAGCAGGAAATTTCTGATGGAATCTTTTCACTAAGGCGGGAGCATGAACATCAGAAGCTTTGATCCAAGATCTCTCCTCAGAACCACAGCCCTTCCAATCGACCAGATATTGCATATGATTATGTTGAAAGCGAGAGTCCACAATGGCCTTTATCTCGTATTCCTCACCTTGTTCAGTCAGAATGGGAGGTGAACTAGTTTAAGGAGAATACAATTTGTTCAACACCAGCAGTTTTAGAAGGGAAATGTGACAGGTGTTTGGTACCTTGAGATACTCTGGCAACTGAAGTTTGTAGAAAAGAGGGTTAATTACTTTGGAGATTTTGAATGGACCAATGAAGCGAGGAGTGAACTTCATAGAAGGTACTCCGAGAAGGAGATTGCGGGTAGATAGCCAAACTCTGTCTCCAATTTTCATGTCAGGACTGGCTCTATGTTTCTTATCCACTCGAATCTTATAGTTATGAGAGGCTTTGAGTAAGGACTCACGGACCTGCCGCCAGAAGATGACTCATGATAGTGAGAGTTGTGAGCGAATTCTGCCCAGGGAACCATAGTTGACCAATCGTCCTGAGAGGAGGACAGGTAGAGTCTGATGAAGTTTTCCAGATCCTGATTGACTTTCAGTCTGACCATTGGACTGTGGATAGTATGAGGAAGAGAAGTTCAGTTTAACTTGGAGAGCCTTACTCCGAGAACGCCAGAATTTAGCTACAAACTGAACTCGGCCAGACACGATCTCCTCAGTACATCCATGTAAGCGGAAGATCTCTTTGATGAAAAGCTGGGCAAGTGTAGGAGCAGCTGGAAGACCTTATAGTGGGATGAAGTGTGCCATTTTTGAAACTCTATCAACCACTACCCATATAGTGTTAAAGTTGTTAGAACTCGGCAGATCAGAAATAAAATCCATGGATATGTGGGTCCATGATCAAGAAGGAATCCGCAGGGGTAGTAATAAACCGACTGGAGCTTCCCCGGAACTCTTATGTTGGGCACACTTAGAACAGTTTAACATCTTTAAGAAGAGTAGGCCACCAATAACTCCTTTGTATAAGAGCACGAGTTTTCCACACACCAGCATGTCCTTTAAATTTAGAACAATGAGCCCAGTGGAGAAGTTTCTTGCGTAGAGGTTCTGCCACATAAGTTTTGCCATGAGGAGGAATTGGCTCAGGTTTGATGGCTGCAATGCACGTAGGACTGTTAATAGCTTGTGGTTCAGAAGGATTGGAATCCTCATTCTCTACTATTGACCGTGACAGGTCATCTGCCTTGCATTTCTTAGAGGCCAAACTGTAAGTAACATGAATGTCGAACTGAGAGAAGAACAACGCCCAGCGAGACTGACAAGTGTCCATACACTGTGCAGTCTTCAGATACAATAAGTTATCTGTATAAACTCACTGGATAACGAGCCCCTTTTCGGCAAATATTGCCATTCTTTTAAAGAGAAACTTAATGGCAAGCAATTCTTTGTCTCCGATGGCATAATTCCGCTCAGCAGGGAGAAATTTCTTAGAGAAGAATCTACCATAGTTTAGCCTTGAATAAATTTCCGGTAATAATTAGCGAACCCAAGGAAACGTATTGCTCTCAATGGCTTGCACATTGTCTGGATCCATGCATAGACCGCTTCCTGAGATGATGTAACCCAGGAAAGCAATGGAGTTGACCTCGAAGGTACAATTTTCCTGCTTACAGTACAACTTGTTCTTACGGAGGCGTTGAAGGACCTCCTTGACATGAGTTCTGTGAGATTTGATATCTGGAGAGAAAATAAGAATATCATCCAGGTAATCTACTAGGGTGTTGTACAAGAGATCTCGGAAAATTTTGTTCATGAAGCCTTGAAAGACCGCGGGGGCATTACTGAGTCCAAAGGGCATAACGAGATACTCATAATGTCCATCCCTGGTGTTAAATGCTGTCTTCCACTCATCACCTTGTCTAATCCGGATCAAATTATAGGCACCACTGAGATCAAGCTTGGTAAAGATAGTAGCTCCCTTGACCCGATCAAAGAGTTCTGTGATGAGAGGCAGCGGGTATCTGTTTTTTATAGTGATGTCATTAAGTCCCCAATAGTCTATACAGGGGTGGAGACCACCATCCTTCTTTTTAGCAAAAAAATCCAGCCCCAGCAGGTGAAGAAGATGGGCGAATGTAGCCCCTTTCTAAATTCTACTTCATATATTCAGACATAGCCTGTGTCTCAGGAACAGAGAGAGGGTAAACCGTCCACGGGGTGGAATCATTCCTGGTATCAAGTCTATGGGGCAGTCCCAAATCCGGTGAGATGGTAAAGTCTCTGCAGCCTGTTTACTGAAGACATCTATGCAGTCTTGGTAGGGCACAGGAATAACTGGAGTCCCATTGTTGGAGATTTTGCTATGAGGCACTATCTGCTGAAGACAAGTTTTTGTGCATTCCGGGCCCCAGGAGAGCATTTGGGGAGAAGACCAGTCAATACGGGGGTTGTCTCGTTGGAGCCACGGGAATCCAAGAACAATAGAATTGGTGACCTTAGGAATCGCCAAGAATTGAATGATCTCAGAATGCAGGACTCCTACTTGCAAGGTCACTGGAGATATAAGGAAGGAGATGGTGCCACCACGAATACGACTCCCATCTACAGCTGTTAGAAAGATGGATGGAGACATCTGGACAAAAGAATGGCTAACTGCTTGGCTAACTGAGCTGACATGAAGTTGCCTACAGCTCCTGAGTCCAAGAGAGCAGAAGTGTACACATAAATTTGAGACAGTCTCAGCATCACAGGAAGAACACAGTCTCTATCTTGAGGAGGGCGAATAATAACTCCTAACCCAACCTCCTCACTGTTGTTTAGGAGATGGCATTTCTTGACCTCTGGGAGCAAGATTTTAGATAGTGGCCGGAAGCACCACAGTAGATGCAGAGTTTCTGCTTGACCCACTGCTCACGCTCGGTGGGTGAGAGCCGGGCCCTGCCCAATTGCATTGTTTTTTTTTGAGGGGGAGAAGGGGACCAGATTTGAGGAGTCTGACGTGCTTTTATATACTCTGAACCCCTTTTCTCTAAACTTCTTTCTCGGAACCTCAGATCTATCCGATTGCACAACGTGATAAGTTCATCCAGATTGGTGGGCAAGTCTCGTATGACTAACTCATCCTTGATGCGGTCAGAGAGACGTTGCCAAAAGGCTGCTACTAGTGCGTCATTGATCCATGAGAGTTCAGATGAAAGGGTTCTGAACTGGACTACATATTGTCCCACAGATGATTGGGCCTGTCGTAATCGCAGGATGTCAGCAGCGGAAGATGATGACCTCCCAGGCTTGTCAAATATTCTCAGGAACAGGTTTAGGAAATCATTGACGTTGAACAGAATGGGAACAGACTTCTCCCAGAGGGGAGATGCCCAGGCTAGGGCTCGCCCTGATAGAAGGGAGATAATATAGGCAGTCTTAGTTTGATCTGTAGGAAAATTAGCTGGCTGTAGCTCAAAGGGAATACTGCATTGGTTCAGGAACCCTCTAAAGTTCCTTGGGTCTCCATCGTATTTGGCTGGCATAGGAAGAACCAACCGGGACGGTGGACCTGGTACAACATTGGCGCTGGTGCTCTCTGAAGGGATTTGGTTAGGTGTCCATATCAATGTAGTCTGAAGGTTTGCCATACAAGCAGATAGCTCTTGCAAATATTTCATCACTTGCTCCTGAGTAATTTCCTGTTTTTCCATGCGTTCAACTAGACTTCGGACTAAGTCCGCTCTTGGGGTATGTTCCCTTGCGGATCCATTGGGCCAGTGCTAACTGTTACGGCAATAGGGTTTCTGGCATCCATGTCAGGACCCCAAGGGCTAGCTATGGCAGGAGTGTAGTGGAAACTGGGGGGCTGGATAAATTTTTTGCTCAGTTTGTAGACCAGAGGAGAGTCTAATTGTGCTAGGGAATGAATTTCATAGAGTGGGTGCAGCCCAAAAAAAGTCCTGTAACCTGGAATGGGAGGATGTAATGAGGGTGGATAAGAGACCCAGATTTTGTGCAGAACGGAGTTGCCGAGTTGGGAGATATTTTGAGACAAGAGGAGATATATGTTTATGCAGCTTTGTAGATGGCCTTGTAGGTTAGTAGAAGTATTTTATATTTGATTCGGTACAAAACAGGCAGCCAGTGTAGAGACATACAGAGTGATTCAGCAGAGGAATAACGATTTGCAAGGAAAATCAATCTAGCCGCTGAGTGCAAAATAGATTGTAGGGGAAGACCAGTAAGGAGGGACTTTGAATAGTCAATGCAGGAGATAAGTGCATGAATTAAGGTTTTTGCAGTGTTTTCTGTAAGATATATGCGTATTCTGGAAATGTTTTTTAGATGTACATAACCTGATTTAGTTATAGAGTCGATGTGGGAAACAAAGGATAGTTCTGAGTCAAAGATCACACCTAGGCAGCGAGTTAAGGTCATGGGGTTTAGGGTCATGTTAGCAACAGAAATAGAAATGTCAGGTATTCTCTTGTTGGTGGGTGGGAATATTATTAACTCTTTTAGAAAGATTGAGTTTAAGTTGGCGTGAGAACATCAAAGATGAAATGGCAGAAAGACAGTCAGTAACACGGGACAACACAGATGTCGATAGATCAGGAGAGGATAGATAAATTTGGATATCATCCGCATAGAGATGATACTGAAATCCAAAGGAGCTTATTAGATTTCCAAGAGAAGCGGTATATAGAACAGCAGAGGACCTATCACTGAGCTTTGCTGTACCCCTACTGATAAATTAATCGGAGCAGAGGTGGATCCAGAGAAAGTAACACTGAAAGAGCGATTAGAAAGATAGGATGAGAACCAGGATAGAACAGTGTCTTGAAGACCTAGGAATTGTAGTGTTTGTATGAGAAGAGAGTGGTCAACGGTGTCAAATGCAGCCGAGAGATAGAGAATTAGGAGAGAGTAATGGCGTTTAGTTTAAGCAGTGATCAGATCATTAACAACTTTAGTCAACGCAGTCTCTGTGGAGTGTTGAGAACAAAAGCCAAACTGAAGAGAATCCAATAGGTTGTTTGCGGAAAGGAAGCATGTGAGGCAAATGTAGTCTCTCTAGAAGCTTGGAGGGGCACGGGAGCTAAGAGATGGGACGGTAATTTGAAAGAGCATTTGGGTCAGAACTTTGTATTTTCAGAATAGGAGTAATCACTGCGTGCTTGTATAGTGATGGAAATATTCCAGTAGAGAGCGAGAGATATTAAAGTAATTTCATTGTTTTCCAATAAGCATTGTCTAAGCGGTTTGTGTGGTTCCAAAGCACAAGCAATTTACTTAGCATAAGCAAATGTTTAGCAGTCCAATAAATAAGTACAGTACAGCTGATACGTGATACATACATACATACATACATATGCTGCGTCCCGCTGGATCCAGCTACAGTCTTTCAGTCCTGAAGACTGTGGTCAGAGTGACTGCCTAGCTGATTCCAGGGAGCAGTATATATACACTTGGTGATACAGTGAAAACAATACAGATGATGTGGCTTCTTCTATAGGTCCAGGCTTCAGGAGGGTCCAGTGTAATGCAGGTCATTGGCCAGCTCAAATGAAAATATCCAAAGGTGGGGGTCAGCTCTCCTGGAGATGCACTTCAATTTTCCCGCCAAGAATCCAGCTTAAACTAGTCTATTTACATTACACAGACTATTTCATTCTAATCATTTATTCCCTACAATCAATAACTAACATGCGCAATGTGCGTTCTGTTTGGCGATTGCATCGGACGTCTGCGAATAAATTGGGGATTAGAATGACACTAAACATAATGTTTCCTGTAACCTGAACCTTAATAATCACTAAAGTGTACATATAATCTTATAATATATAACTATAAATCAAATAACATCTGCTCATAAACAACTGTGGATTGGAACTATTATAAACATGATATATATATATATATATGTGAATGTGTAAATGCGAGTGTATGCGTATATGATATATCGTGTCATTGCACCACATGTCATGGCGTACACTTGGCAATCGCACAGTAAAACAATATTTAATCAATATACTTTCTTTCATCCAATTATATGACTTTGACAGCTCCGCCCTTTGATAGTACACAAATCTATCACCTTAAAGATTTTATATGCAGGATATCAGTACCACGTTTCATTGCTCTGTAATGTAAGTCTCCCTTTGTGTATGACCACACTGTAGATCTCAGACAGGTTACCATAAAAAAGTCATAATCCTAGAAACAATTTTTTTTTACTATACACCATATACCTCTGGAGCTTGGAGATAACCTTTTGTATGCCCTTCAATAATTCGATAAAACATGTATCAACGATATAGAATATTCTACAACAGTTCTTCATGCCTAACATGTTCATCTGTCCAACGTATGTCTTTTAGCTCAGACAACATTTAACTAATGCATGTTCACCAATAACATCATCCTATGTCTACCAACAATGTCATATGTTCTCCTTCAGCTTGAGTTAGTATATACACTCTAATAACATCAACATTTCCTTTCTTCAACATTTGTGGGGCGGGCTATTGTCCGTTCGTTCTTCCCAGTCTCCCAATACTCAAGTTTCTTTGTACGTGAAACAGTGATCGGCCTGCCAAATATTGGGAGACTTCAAACTAAGGGACCTAGCTGTCTTACCTTTCCCCTAGTGACCTCCACCCCATAATTTGGGTACCTCAGGAATATTTAGTGGAAAGAGAACTAGTCGTACTCGATATAATCTCTGAGGCACGTGAGAGCACACCCAGCACGTTTTTTGTCTACAACCTTACCCACCCAAGAATAATAATCATTCTCAAGGATGCCTGCTCAAGTCCGAATATTACTGGACTGGCTTCGCTGGATGTACCTCTCTTCAACTATGGGGTCAATGTACTTACACCTCAGACAATAGCCCCTCGCACTTTCTCCAAGGTTTCCAAATTTTCCTTTACCCCTGAATTGAATAGAGTAATTGGCTGGACCGATTGTGCCAACACCTACTCCTTCATCCCCAACTCCTCAATATCACTACCTGAACCAGCCTCGGTCACCTGTTCACAATTGAAAGAATTGACTGTCCTAAAAAGAGAATGAGATGAGAGAAACACAGAACAGGAAAATACTACTACTTCATGCTGGACTATGCAAAGTCCTTGGCTCATGTGTTGTTAACTGCAATTGGGTTCTCCCAGAACAGATTCACAAGTGTAATTGGAACCTTCTCTGGGTGTTGACTCCTCTGCAGTGGATGGAATTGGTACTGTTGTCTCTCTGCTACCCCTAAGGACGTGATGCTGATCGTCAACACTTGGTACCTGTCTATCAAACAACCTGAGCGTAGGAAATTACAGTTTCACAACTTACTCTCCCAGTCCAACATCACAACCGTTAACGTTCTCGGTTGCTGTGTCATTGATTTTCCTCTCAAGGTCTAGAACAGTCTCTCCGTTACAAACTCGTCACGAGAAATGTCAAAAACATTTCAAAAGATGACAGGTTAAGAGGCAGTTTAAGAGTGATTTTGATAGTGGGGAAGACTAGTGGCTGAATCTACCAGCCACTCCAATCAAGTTTCAACCCTCATTCTATTCAGTTTGTTCTAGCTAGTACCATTACTTTATTTTCCCACCTGTTTGTGGCTAATCAAAAGTATGTAACTCACTATCACTGCTCCTACCTTATACAGTTATTACCAATAAAATGAATACCCCTATCACCTTTTATAAATCTAGGGATACCACATTTACTAACAAAAACCCTGAGTATAACACAGCAATGCATTATAAACATTTCAATACACCTTTACCCAGATATATTTCATCGGTACACCAGTGCATACTTGAGGATCCTGCAAGGTGGTAATTGGATGAAGTGGATTTGTTTTACCTGGAGAAAGTCCATCTGTAGGAGGAGTATGGGATGGCTCTATTGGTATTGTCTTCCTGACACTATTTTCTCAATCAAGACAGGACACTGCCTTCTTACTAGTTTGAGAAGAAACGTTTGGTGCACATCAATATACTCTTATCAGCTCGCACATACCTTCTGTACCCAGCTGAGCCAGACCATGTGCTGCCTCCGCTAGGCCTGGAAGATACACTCTGGGAGATACTGGTCTACCTAGTCCATCTCTCCAGGGTCCAGAATACTCCTGACCACCTCCCTTCACCTTCTAGACTGTTTATTCTTCAGGTAACACAAATATCATATATTAACTAATTTGAGTGTGTGCGTGTGTGTACACAATTTAAAACAATACAAAGAAAAACAAAACAGATTTGTCAGCTGTCACGTAAAACTTTGCTGTCTATTTGACAGCTATGTCCGCCCTGGTGTGACATTCATGTACAGTCATGTGTGTAAGTGTGGACTTAACTAACAGCTACTTCAGTCATTTCTTCATTGCCGTACAAAAACAACACTTTTTTGCACTCCTGTCTCACTTTCTCTTGGAAACAATGACTTACATCAATCTTTTTACATAATTCTTGTTTCTCATGACATTTCTAACATTGCCCACAATTATCAACTTTCTAAGTCTTTCTGAACAGGAGAAATCGCAAAACATAGTCATTTCTTCATTGCCGTACAAAAACGCTTTTTTACACTCCTGTCTCACTTTCTCTTAGAAACAATGATTTACATCAATCCTTTTACATAATTCTTGTTTCTCAAGACATTTCTAACATTGCCCACAATTATCAACTTTCTAAGTCTTTCTGAGCAAGAGAAATCGCAAAACATAGTCATTTCTTCATTGCCGTACAAAAACAACACTTTTTTGCACTCCTGTCTCACTTTCTCTTGGAAACAATGACTTACATCAATCTTTTTACATAATTCTTGTTTCTCATGACATTTCTAACATTGCCCACAATTATCAATTTTCTAAGTCTTTCTTAGCAAGAGAAATCGCAAAACATAGTCATTTCTTCATTGCCGTACAAAAACAACGCTTTTTTACACTCCTGTCTCACTTTCTCTTGGTAACAATGATTTACATCAATCCTTTTACATAATTCTTGTTTCTCATGACATTTCTAACATTGCCCACAATTATCAACTTTCTAAGTCTTTCTGAGCAAGAGAAATCGCAAAATATAGTCATTTCTTCATTGGCGTATAAAAACAACGCTTTTTTGCATTCCTGTCTCACTTTCTCTTGGAAGCAATGATTTACAGCAAACATTTTACATAATTCTTGTTTCTCATGACATTTCTAACATTACCCACAATTATCAACTTTCTAAGTCTTTCTGAGCAAGAGAAATCGCAAAACATAGTCATTTCTTCATTGCCGTACAAAAACAACGCTTTTTTACACTCCTGTCTAACTTTCTCTTTGAAACAATGACTTACATCAATTGTTTTACATAATTCTTGTTTCTCATGACATTTCTAACATTGCCCACAATTATCAACTTTCTAAGTCTTTTTTAGCAAGAGAAATCGCAAAACATAGTCATTTCTTCATTGCCGTACAAAAACAACGCTTTTTTACACTCCTGTCTCACTTTCTCTTGAAAACAATGACTTACATCAATCCTTTTACATAATTCTTGTTTCTCATGACATTTCTAACATTGCCCACAATTATCAACTTTCTAAGTCTTTCTGAGCAGGAGAAATCGCAAAACATAGTCATTTCTTCATTGCCGTACAAAAACAACACTTTTTTTACACTCCTGTCTCACTTTCTCTTAGAAACAATGATTTACATCAACCCTTTTACATAATTCTTGTTTCTCAAGACATTTCTAACATTGCCCACAATTATCAACTTTCTAAGTCTTTCTGAGCAAGAGAAATCGCAAAACATAGTCATTTCTTCATTGCCGTAAAAAAACAACACTTTTTTGCACTCCTGTCTCACTTTCTATTGGAAACAATGACTTACATCAATCTTTTTACATAATTCTTGTTTCTCATGACATTTCTAACATTGCCCACAATTATCAACTTTCTAAGTCTTTCTGAGCAAGAGAAATCGCAAAACATAGTCATTTCTTCATTGCCGTACAAAAACAACGCTTTTTTACACTCCTGTCTCACTTTCTCTTGGAAACAATGACTTACATCAATCCTTTTACATAATGTTTGTTTCTCATGACATTTCTAACATTGCCCACAATTATCAACTTTCTAAGTCTTTCTGAGCAAGAGAAATCGCAAAACATAGTCATTTCTTCATTGCCATACAAAAACAATGCTTTTTTGCACTCTTGTCTCACTTTTTCTTGGAAACAATGACTTACATCAATCCTTTTACATAATTCTTGTTTCTCATGACTTTTCTAACATTGCCCACAATTATCAACTTTCTAAGTCTTTCTGAGCAGGAGAAATCGCAAAACATAGTCATTTCTTCATTGCCGTACAAAAACAACGCTTTTTTACACTCCTGTCTCACTTTCTCTTAGAAACAATGATTTACATCAATCATTTTACATAATTCTTGTTTCTCAAGACATTTCTAACATTGCCCACAATTATCAACTTTCTAAGTCTTTCTGAGCAAGAGAAATCGCAAAACATAGTCATTTCTTCATTGCCGTACAAAAACAACACTTTTTTACACTTCTGTCTCACTTTCTCTTAGAAACAATGATTTACATCAATCCTTTTACATAATTCTTGTTTCTCAAGACATTTCTAACATTGCCCACAATTATCAACTTTCTAAGTCTTTCTGAGCAAGAGAAATCGCAAAACATAGTCATTTCTTCATTGCCGTACAAAAACAACACTTTTTTGCACTTCTGTCTCACTTTCTCTTGGAAACAATGACTTACATCAATCTTTTTACATAATTCTTGTTTCTCATGACATTTCTAACATTGCCCACAATTATCAATTTTCTAAGTCTTTCTTAGCAAGAGAAATCGCAAAACATAGTCATTTCTTCATTGCCGTATAAAAACAACGCTTTTTTACACTCCTGTCTCACTTTCTCTTGAAAACAATGACTTACATCAATCCTTTTACATAATTCATGTTTCTCATGACATTTCTAACATTGCCCACAATTATCAACTTTCTAAGTCTTTCTGAGCAAGAGAAATCGCAAAACATAGTCATTTCTTCATTGCCGTACAAAAACAACGCTTTTTTACACTCCTGTCTCACTTTCTCTTGGTAACAATGACTTACATCAATCCTTTTACATAATGTTTGTTTCTCATGACATATCTAACATTGCCCATAATTATCAACTTTCTAAGTCTTTCTGAGCAAGAGAAATCGCAAAACATAGTCATTTCTTCATTGCCGTACAAAAACGCTTTTTTACACTCCTGTCTCTTTTTCTCTTGAAAACAATGATTTACATCAATCCTTTTACATAATTCTTGTTTCTCATGACATTTCTAACATTGCCCACAATTATCAACTTTCTAAGTCTTTCTGAGCAAGAGAAATCGCAAAATATAGTCATTTCTTCATTGGCGTATAAAAACAACGCTTTTTTGCATTCCTGTCTCACTTTCTCTTGGAAGCAATGATTTACAGCAATCATTTTACATAATTCTTGTTTCTCATGACATTTCTAACATTGCCCACAATTATCAACTTTCTAAGTCTTTCTGAGCAGGAGAAATTGCAAAACATAGTCATTTCTTCATTGCCGTACAAAAAGAACACTTATTTACACTCCTGTCTTACTTTCTCTTAAAAACAATGACTTACATCAATCCTTTTACATAATTCTTGTTTCTCATGACATTTCTAACATTACCCACAATTATCAACTTTCTAAGTCTTTCTGAGCAAAAGAAATCGCAAAACATAGTCATTTCTTCATTGCCGTACAAAAACAACGCTTTTTTACACTCCTGTCTCCCTTTCTCTTGGAAACAATGACTTACATCAATTGTTTTACATAATTCTTTTTTCTCATGACATTTCTAACATTGCCCACAATTATCAACTTTCTAAGTCTTTCTTAGCAAGAGAAATCGCAAAACATAGTCATTTCTTCATTGCCGTACAAAAACAACGCTTTTTTACACTCCTGTCTCACTTTCTCTTCAAAACAATGACTTACATCAATCCTTTTACATAATGTTTGTTTCTCATGACATTTCTAACATTGCCCACAATTATCAACTTTCTAAGTCTTTCTGAGCAAGAGCAATAGCAAAACATAGTCATTTCTTCATTGCCGTACAAAAACAATGCTTTTTTGCACTCTTGTCTCACTTTTTCTTGGAAACAATGACTTACATCAGTCCTTTTACATAATTCTTGTTTCTCATGACATTTCTAACATTGCCCACAATTATCAACTTTCTAAGTCTTTCTGAGCAAGAGAAATCGCAAAACATAGTCATTTCTTCATTGCCGTACAAAAACAACACTTTTTTGCACTCCTGTCTCACTTTCTCTTGGAAACAATGACTTACATCAATCTTTTTACATAATTCTTGTTTCTCATGACATTTCTAACATTGCCCACAATTATCAATTTTCTAAGTCTTTCTGAGCAAGAGAAATCGCAAAACATAGTCATTTCTTCATTGCCGTACAAAAACAACACTTTTTTGCACTCCTGTCTCACTTTCTCTTGGAAACAATGACTTACATCAATCTTTTTACATAATTCTTGTTTCTCATGACATTTCTAACATTGCCCACAATTATCAATTTTCTAAGTCTTTCTTAGCAAGAGAAATCGCAAAACATAGTCATTTCTTCATTGCCGTACAAAAACAATGCTTTTTTGCACTCTTGTCTCACTTTCTCTTGGAAACAATGACTTACATCAATCCTTTTACATAATTCTTGTTTCTCATGACATTTCTAACATTGCCCACAATTATCAACTTTTTAAGTCTTTCTTAGCAAGAGAAATCGCAAAACATAGTCATTTCTTCATTGCCGTACAAAAACAATGCTTTTTTGCACTCTTGTCTCACTTTCTCTTGGAAACAATGACTTACATCAATCCTTTTACATAATTCTTGTTTCTCATGACATTTCTAACATTGCCCACAATTATCAACTTTTTAAGTCTTTCTTAGCAAGATAAATCGCAAAACATAGTCATTTCTTCATTGCCGTACAAAAAGAACACTTATTTACACTCCTGTCTTACTTTCTCTTAAAAACAATGACTAACATCAATCCTTTTACATAATTCTTGTTTCTCATGACATTTCTAACATTGCCCACAATTATCAACTTTCTAAGTCTTTCTGAGCAAGAGAAATCGCAAAACATAGTCATTTCTTCATTGCCGTACAAAAACAAGGCTTTTTTACACTCCTGTCTCACTTTCTCTTGGAAACAATGATTTACATCAATCCTTTTACATAATTCTTGTTTCTCATGACATTTCTAACATTGCCCACAATTATCAACTTTCTAAGTCTTTCTGAGCAAGAGAAATCGCAAAATATAGTCATTTCTTCATTGGCGTATAAAAACAACGCTTTTTTGCATTCCTGTCTCACTTTCTCTTGGAAGCAATGATTTACAGCAATCATTTTACATAATTCTTGTTTCTCATGACATTTCTAACATTGCCCACAATTATCAACTTTCTAAGTCTTTCTGAGCAGGAGAAATTGCAAAACATAGTCATTTCTTCATTGCCGTAGAAAAACAACGCTTTTTTACACTCCTGTCTCACTTTCTCTTGGAAACAATGACTTACATCAATCCTTTTACATAATTCTTGTTTCTCATGACATTTCTAACATTACCCACAATTATCAACTTTCTAAGTCTTTCTGAGCAAGAGAAATCGCAAAACATAGTCATTTCTTCATTGCCGTACAAAAACAACGCTTTTTTACACTCCTGTCTCCCTTTCTCTTGGAAACAATGACTTACATCAATTGTTTTACATAATTCTTTTTTCTCATGACATTTCTAACATTGCCCACAATTATCAACTTTCTAAGTCTTTCTTAGCAAGAGAAATCGCAAAACATAGTCATTTCTTCATTGCCGTACAAAAACAACGCTTTTTTACACTCCTGTCTCACTTTCTCTTCAAAACAATGACTTACATCAATCCTTTTACATAATGTTTGTTTCTCATGACATTTCTAACATTGCCCACAATTATCAACTTTCTAAGTCTTTCTGAGCAAGAGCAATCGCAAAACATAGTCATTTCTTCATTGCCGTACAAAAACAATGCTTTTTTGCACTCTTGTCTCACTTTTTCTTGGAAACAATGACTTACATCAGTCCTTTTACATAATTCTTGTTTCTCATGACATTTCTAACATTGCCCACAATTATCAACTTTCTAAGTCTTTCTGAGCAAGAGAAATCGCAAAACATAGTCATTTCTTCATTGCCGTACAAAAACAACACTTTTTTGCACTCCTGTCTCACTTTCTCTTGGAAACAATGACTTACATCAATCCTTTTACATAATTCTTGTTTCTCAAGACATTTCTAACATTGCCCACAATTATCAATTTTCTAAGTCTTTCTGAGCAAGAGAAATCGCAAAACATAGTCATTTCTTCATTGCCGTACAAAAACAACACTTTTTTGCACTCCTGTCTCACTTTCTCTTGGAAACAATGACTTACATCAATCTTTTTACATAATTCTTGTTTCTCATGACATTTCTAACATTGCCCACAATTATCAACTTTCTTTGTCTTTCTGAGCAGGAGAAATCGCAAAACATAGTCATTTCTTCATTGCCGTACAAAAACGCTTTTTTACACTCCTGTCTCACTTTCTCTTAGAAACAATGATTTACATCAATCCTTTTACATAATTCTTGTTTCTCAAGACATTTCTAACATTGCCCACAATTATCAACTTTCTAAGTCTTTCTGAGCAAGAGAAATCGCAAAACATAGTCATTTCTTCATTGCCGTACAAAAACAACACTTTTTTGCATTCCAGTCTCACTTTCTCTTGGAAACAATGACTTACATCAATCTTTTTACATAATTCTTGTTTCTCATGACATTTCTAACATTGCCCACAATTATCAATTTTCTAAGTCTTTCTTAGCAAGAGAAATCGCAAAACATAGTCATTTCTTCATTGCCGTACAAAAACAACGCTTTTTTACACTCCTGTCTCACTTTCTCTTCAAAACAATGACTTACATCAATCCTTTTACATAATGTTTGTTTCTCATGACATTTCTAACATTGCCCACAATTATCAACTTTCTAAGTCTTTCTGAGCAAGAGCAATCGCAAAACATAGTCATTTCTTCATTGCCGTACAAAAACAATGCTTTTTTGCACTCTTGTCTCACTTTTTCTTGGAAACAATGACTTACATCAGTCCTTTTACATAATTCTTGTTTCTCATGACATTTCTAACATTGCCCACAATTATCAACTTTCTAAGTCTTTCTGAGCAAGAGAAATCGCAAAACATAGTCATTTCTTCATTGCCGTACAAAAACAACACTTTTTTGCACTCCTGTCTCACTTTCTCTTGGAAACAATGACTTACATCAATCCTTTTACATAATTCTTGTTTCTCAAGATATTTCTAACATTGCCCACAATTATCAATTTTCTAAGTCTTTCTGAGCAAGAGAAATCGCAAAACATAGTCATTTCTTCATTGCCGTACAAAAACAACACTTTTTTGCACTCCTGTCTCACTTTCTCTTGGAAACAATGACTTACATCAATCTTTTTACATAATTCTTGTTTCTCATGACATTTCTAACATTGCCCACAATTATCAACTTTCTAAGTCTTTCTGAGCAGGAGAAATCGCAAAACATAGTCATTTCTTCATTGCCGTACAAAAACGCTTTTTTACACTCCTGTCTCACTTTCTCTTAGAAACAATGATTTACATCAATCCTTTTACATAATTCTTGTTTCTCAAGACATTTCTAACATTGCCCACAATTATCAACTTTCTAAGTCTTTCTGAGCAAGAGAAATCGCAAAACATAGTCATTTCTTCATTGCCGTACAAAAACAACACTTTTTTGCACTCCTGTCTCACTTTCTCTTGGAAACAATGACTTACATCAATCTTTTTACATAATTCTTGTTTCTCATGACATTTCTAACATTGCCCACAATTATCAATTTTCTAAGTCTTTCTTAGCAAGAGAAATCGCAAAACATAGTCATTTCTTCATTGCCGTATAAAAACAACGCTTTTTTACACTCCTGTCTCACTTTCTCTTGAAAACAATGACTTACATCAATCCTTTTACATAATTCTTTTTTCTCATGACATTTCTAACATTGCCCACAATTATCAACTTTCTAAGTCTTTCTTAGCAAGAGAAATCGCAAAACATAGTCATTTCTTCATTGCCGTACAAAAACAACGCTTTTTTACACTCCTGTCTCACTTTCTCTTGAAAACAATGACTTACATCAATCCTTTTACATAATTCTTGTTTCTCATGACATTTCTAACATTGCCCACAATTATCAACTTTCTAAGTCTTTCTGAGCAAGAGAAATCGCAAAACATAGTCATTTCTTCATTGCCGTACAAAAACAATGCTTTTTTGCACTCTTGTCTCACTTTCTCTTGGAAACAATGACTTACATCAATCCTTTTACATAATTCTTGTTTCTCATGACATTTCTAACATTGCCCACAATTATCAACTTTTTAAGTCTTTCTTAGCAAGAGAAATCGCAAAACATAGTCATTTCTTCATTGCCGTACAAAAACAACGCTTTTTTATACTCCTGTCTCACTTTCTCTTGAAAACAATGACTTACATCAATCCTTTTACATAATGTTTGTTTCTCATGACATTTCTAACATTGCCCACAATTATCAACTTTCTAAGTCTTTCTGAGCAAGAGAAATCGCAAAACATAGTCATTTCTTCATTGCCGTACAAAAACAACGCTTTTTTGCACTCTTGTCTCACTTTCTCTTGGAAACAATGACTTACATCAATCCTTTTACATAAT
The DNA here is from genome assembly GCF_038048845.1 of Mixophyes fleayi. Taxonomy (NCBI): domain Eukaryota; kingdom Metazoa; phylum Chordata; class Amphibia; order Anura; family Limnodynastidae; genus Mixophyes; species Mixophyes fleayi. The sequence goes on from NC_134403.1 coordinate 236,435,928, forward strand.
TCTTGTTTCTCATGACATTTCTAACATTGCCCACAATTATCAACTTTTTAAGTCTTTCTTAGCAAGAGAAATCGCAAAACATAGTCATTTCTTCATTGCCGTACAAAAAGAACACTTATTTACACTCCTGTCTTACTTTCTCTTAAAAACAATGACTTACATCAATCCTTTTACATAATTCTTGTTTCTCATGACATTTCTAACATTGCCCACAATTATCAACTCTCTAAGTCTTTCTTAACAAGAGAAATCGCAAAACATAGTCATTTCTTCATTGCCGTACAAAAACAACACTTTTTTGCACTCCTGTCTCACTTTCTCTTGGAAACAATGACTTACATCAATCCTTTTACATAATTCTTGTTTCTCAAGACATTTCTAACATTGCCCACAATTATCAATTTTCTAAGTCTTTCTGAGCAAGAGAAATCGCAAAACATAGTCATTTCTTCATTGCCGTACAAAAACAACACTTTTTTGCACTCCTGTCTCACTTTCTCTTGGAAACAATGACTTACATCAATCTTTTTACATAATTCTTGTTTCTCATGACATTTCTAACATTGCCCACAATTATCAACTTTCTAAGTCTTTCTGAGCAGGAGAAATCGCAAAACATAGTCATTTCTTCATTGCCGTACAAAAACGCTTTTTTACACTCCTGTCTCACTTTCTCTTAGAAACAATGATTTACATCAATCCTTTTACATAATTCTTGTTTCTCAAGACATTTCTAACATTGCCCACAATTATCAACTTTCTAAGTCTTTCTGAGCAAGAGAAATCGCAAAACATAGTCATTTTTCATTTCTTCATTGCCGTACAAAAACAACACTTTTTTGCACTCCTGTCTCACTTTCTCTTGAAACAATGACTTACATCAATCTTTTTACATAATTCTTGTTTCTCATGACATTTCTAACATTGCCCACAATTATCAATTTTCTAAGTCTTTCTTAGCAAGAGAAATCGCAAAACATAGTCATTTCTTCATTGCCGTATAAAAACAACGCTTTTTTACACTCCTGTCTCACTTTCTCTTGAAAACAATGACTTACATCAATCCTTTTACATAATTCTTTTTTCTCATGACATTTCTAACATTGCCCACAATTATCAACTTTCTAAGTCTTTCTTAGCAAGAGAAATCGCAAAACATAGTCATTTCTTCATTGCCGTACAAAAACAACGCTTTTTTACACTCCTGTCTCACTTTCTCTTGAAAACAATGACTTACATCAATCCTTTTACATAATTCTTGTTTCTCATGACATTTCTAACATTGCCCACAATTATCAACTTTTTAAGTCTTTCTTAGCAAGAGAAATCGCAAAACATAGTCATTTCTTCATTGCCGTACAAAAAGAACACTTATTTACACTCCTGTCTTACTTTCTCTTAAAACAATGACTTACATCAATCCTTTTACATAATTCTTGTTTCTCATGACATTTCTAACATTGCCCACAATTATCAACTCTCTAAGTCTTTCTTAACAAGAGAAATCGCAAAACATAGTCATTTCTTCATTGCCGTACAAAAACAACACTTTTTTGCACTCCTGTCTCACTTTCTCTTGGAAACAATGACTTACATCAATCCTTTTACATAATTCTTGTTTCTCAAGACATTTCTAACATTGCCCACAATTATCAATTTTCTAAGTCTTTCTGAGCAAGAGAAATCGCAAAACATAGTCATTTCTTCATTGCCGTACAAAAACAACACTTTTTTGCACTCCTGTCTCACTTTCTCTTGGAAACAATGACTTACATCAATCTTTTTACATAATCTTGTTTCTCATGACATTTCTAACATTGCCCACAATTATCAACTTTCTAAGTCTTTCTGAGCAGGAGAAATCGCAAAACATAGTCATTTCTTCATTGCCGTACAAAAACGCTTTTTTACACTCCTGTCTCACTTTCTCTTAGAAACAATGATTTACATCAATCCTTTTACATAATTCTTGTTTCTCAAGACATTTGTAACATTGCCCACAATTATCAACTTTCTAAGTCTTTCTGAGCAAGAGAAATCGCAAAACATAGTCATTTCTTCATTGCCGTACAAAAACAAGGCTTTTTACACTCCTGTCTCACTTTCTCTTGGAAACAATGATTTACATCAATCCTTTTACATAATTCTTGTTTCTCATGACATTTCTAACATTGCCCACAATTATCAACTTTCTAAGTCTTTCTGAGCAAGAGAAATCGCAAAATATAGTCATTTCTTCATTGCCGTAGAAAAACAACGTTTTTTTACACTCCTGTCTCACTTTCTCTGGAAACAATGACTTACATCAATCCTTTTACATAATTCTTGTTTCTCATGACATTTCTAACATTACCACAATTATCAACTTTCTAAGTCTTTCTGAGCAAGAGAAATCGCAAAACATAGTCATTTCTTCATTGCCGTACAAAAACAACGCTTTTTACACTCCTGTCTCCCTTTCTCTTGGAAACAATGACTTACATCTATTGTTTTACATAATTCTTTTTTCTCATGACATTTCTAACATTGCCCACAATTATCAACTTTCTAAGTCTTTCTTAGCAAGAGAAATCGCAAAACATAGTCATTTCTTCATTGCCGTACAAAAACAACGCTTTTTTACACTCCTGTCTCACTTTCTCTTCAAAACAATGACTTACATCAATCCTTTTACATAATGTTTGTTTCTCATGACATTTCTAACATTGCCCACAATTATCAACTTTCTAAGTCTTTCTGAGCAAGAGCAATCGCAAAAACATAGTCATTTCTTCATTGCCGTACAAAAACAATGCTTTTTGCACTCTGTCTCACTTTTTCTTGGAAACAATGACTTACATCAGTCCTTTTACATAATTCTTGTTTCTCATGACATTTCTAACATTGCCCACATTATCACTTTCTAAGTCTTTCTGAGCAAGATAAATCGCAAAACATAGTCATTTCTTCATTGCCGTACAAAAACAACACTTTTTTGCACTCCTGTCTCACTTTCTCTTGGAAACAATGACTTACATCAATCCTTTTACATAATTCTTGTTTCTCAAGACATTTCTAACATTGCCCACAACTATCAATTTTCTAAGTCTTTCTGAGCAAGAGAAATCGCAAAACATAGTCATTTCTTCATTGCCGTACAAAAACAACACTTTTTTGCACTCCTGTTTCACTTTCTCTTGGAAACAATGACTTACATCAATCTTTTTACATAATTCTTGTTTCTCATGACATTTCTAACATTGCCCACAATTATCAACTTTCTAAGTCTTTCTGAGCAGGAGAAATCGCAAAACATAGTCATTTGTTCATTGCCGTACAAAAACGCTTTTTTACACTCCTGTCTCACTTTCTCTTAGAAACAATGATTTACATCAATCCTTTTACATAATTCTTGTTTCTCAAGACATTTCTAACATTGCCCACAATTATCAACTTTCTAAGTCTTTCTGAGCAAGAGAAATCGCAAAACATAGTCATTTCTTCATTGCCGTACAAAAACAACACTTTTTGCACTCCAGTCTCACTTTCTCTTGGAAACAATGACTTACATCAATCCTTTTACATAATTCTTGTTTCTCATGACATTTCTAACATTGCCCACAATTATCAACTTTTTAAGTCTTTCTTAGCAAGAGAAATCGCAAAACATAGTCATTTCTTCATTGCCGTACAAAAAGAACACTTATTTACACTCCTGTCTTACTTTCTCTTAAAAACAATGACTTACATCAATCCTTTTACATAATTCTTGTTTCTCATGACATTTCTAACATTGCCCACAATTATCAACTCTCTAAGTCTTTCTTAACAAGAGAAATCGCAAAACATAGTCATTTCTTCATTGCCGTACAAAAACAACACTTTTTTGCACTCCTGTCTCACTTTCTCTTGGAAACAATGACTTACATCAATCCTTTTACATAATTCTTGTTTCTCAAGACATTTCTAACATTGCCCACAATTATCAATTTTCTAAGTCTTTCTGAGCAAGAGAAATCGCAAAACATAGTCATTTCTTCATTGCCGTACAAAAACAACACTTTTTTGCACTCCTGTCTCACTTTCTCTTGGAAACAATGACTTACATCAATCTTTTTACATAATTCTTGTTTCTCATGACATTTCTAACATTGCCCACAATTATCAACTTTCTAAGTCTTTCTGAGCAGGAGAAATCGCAAAACATAGTCATTTCTTCATTGCCGTACAAAAACGCTTTTTTACACTCCTGTCTCACTTTCTCTTAGAAACAATGATTTACATCAATCCTTTTACATAATTCTTGTTTCTCAAGACATTTGTAACATTGCCCACAATTATCAACTTTCTAAGTCTTTCTGAGCAAGAGAAATCGCAAAACATAGTCATTTCTTCATTGCCGTACAAAAACAAGGCTTTTTTACACTCCTGTCTCACTTTCTCTTGGAAACAATGATTTACATCAATCCTTTTACATAATTCTTGTTTCTCATGACATTTCTAACATTGCCCACAATTATCAACTTTCTAAGTCTTTCTGAGCAAGAGAAATCGCAAAATATAGTCATTTCTTCATTGCCGTAGAAAAACAACGTTTTTTTACACTCCTGTCTCACTTTCTCTTGGAAACAATGACTTACATCAATCCTTTTACATAATTCTTGTTTCTCATGACATTTCTAACATTACCCACAATTATCAACTTTCTAAGTCTTTCTGAGCAAGAGAAATCGCAAAACATAGTCATTTCTTCATTGCCGTACAAAAACAACGCTTTTTTACACTCCTGTCTCCCTTTCTCTTGGAAACAATGACTTACATCTATTGTTTTACATAATTCTTTTTTCTCATGACATTTCTAACATTGCCCACAATTATCAACTTTCTAAGTCTTTCTTAGCAAGAGAAATCGCAAAACATAGTCATTTCTTCATTGCCGTACAAAAACAACGCTTTTTTACACTCCTGTCTCACTTTCTCTTCAAAACAATGACTTACATCAATCCTTTTACATAATGTTTGTTTCTCATGACATTTCTAACATTGCCCACAATTATCAACTTTCTAAGTCTTTCTGAGCAAGAGCAATCGCAAAACATAGTCATTTCTTCATTGCCGTACAAAAACAATGCTTTTTTGCACTCTTGTCTCACTTTTTCTTGGAATCAATGACTTACATCAGTCCTTTTACATAATTCTTGTTTCTCATGACATTTCTAACATTGCCCACAATTATCAACTTTCTAAGTCTTTCTGAGCAAGAGAAATCGCAAAACATAGTCATTTCTTCATTGCCGTACAAAAACAACACTTTTTTGCACTCCTGTCTCACTTTCTCTTGGAAACAATGACTTACATCAATCCTTTTACATAATTCTTGTTTCTCAAGACATTTCTAACATTGCCCACAATTATCAATTTTCTAAGTCTTTCTGAGCAAGAGAAATCGCAAAACATAGTCATTTCTTCATTGCCGTACAAAAACAACACTTTTTTGCACTCCTGTTTCACTTTCTCTTGGAAACAATGACTTACATCAATCTTTTTACATAATTCTTGTTTCTCATGACATTTCTAACATTGCCCACAATTATCAACTTTCTAAGTCTTTCTGAGCAGGAGAAATCGCAAAACATAGTCATTTGTTCATTGCCGTACAAAAACGCTTTTTTACACTCCTGTCTCACTTTCTCTTAGAAACAATGATTTACATCAATCCTTTTACATAATTCTTGTTTCTCAAGACATTTCTAACATTGCCCACAATTATCAACTTTCTAAGTCTTTCTGAGCAAGAGAAATCGCAAAACATAGTCATTTCTTCATTGCCGTACAAAAACAACACTTTTTTGCACTCCAGTCTCACTTTCTCTTGGAAACAATGACTTACATCAATCTTTTTACATAATTCTTGTTTCTCATGACATTTCTAACATTGCCCACAATTATCAATTTTCTAAGTCTTTCTTAGCAAGAGAAATCGCAAAACATAGTCATTTCTTCATTGCCGTATAAAAACAACGCTTTTTTACACTCCTGTCTCACTTTCTCTTGAAAACAATGACTTACATCAATCCTTTTACATAATTCATGTTTCTCATGACATTTCTAACATTGCCCACAATTATCAACTTTCTAAGTCTTTCTGAGCAAGAGAAATCGCAAAACATAGTCATTTCTTCATTGCCGTACAAAAACAACGCTTTTTTACACTCCTGTCTCACTTTCTCTTGGTAACAATGACTTACATCAATCCTTTTACATAATGTTTGTTTCTCATGACATATCTAACATTGCCCACAATTATCAACTTTCTAAGTCTTTCTGAGCAAGAGAAATCGCAAAACATAGTCATTTCTTCATTGGCGTATAAAAACAACGCTTTTTTGCATTCCTGTCTCACTTTCTCTTGGAAGCAATGATTTACAGCAATCATTTTACATAATTCTTGTTTCTCATGACATTTCTAACATTGCCCACAATTATCAACTTTCTAAGTCTTTCTGAGCAGGAGAAATTGCAAAACATAGTCATTTCTTTATTGCCGTAGAAAAACAACGCTTTTTTACACTCCTGTCTCACTTTCTCTTGGAAACAATGACTTACATCAATCCTTTTACATAATTCTTGTTTCTCATGACATTTCTAACATTACCCACAATTATCAACTTTCTAAGTCTTTCTGAGCAAGAGAAATCGCAAAACATAGTCATTTCTTCATTGCCGTACAAAAACAACGCTTTTTTACACTCCTGTCTAACTTTCTCTTGGAAACAATGACTTACATCAATTGTTTTACATAATTCTTGTTTCTCATGACATTTCTAACATTGCCCACAATTATCAACTTTCTAAGTCTTTCTTAGCAAGAGAAATCGCAAAACATAGTCATTTCTTCATTGCCGTACAAAAACAACGCTTTTTTACACTCCTGTCTCACTTTCTCTTGAAAACAATGACTTACATCAATCCTTTTACATAATTCTTGTTTCTCATGACATTTCTAACATTGCCCACAATTATCAACTTTCTAAGTCTTTCTGAGCAGGAGAAATCGCAAAACATAGTCATTTCTTCATTGCCGTACAAAAACAACGCTTTTTTACACTCCTGTCTCACTTTCTCTTAGAAACAATGATTTACATCAACCCTTTTACATAATTCTTGTTTCTCAAGACATTTCTAACATTGCCCACAATTATCAACTTTCTAAGTCTTTCTGAGCAAGAGAAATCGCAAAACATAGTCATTTCTTCATTGCCGTAAAAAAACAACACTTTTTTGCACTCCTGTCTCACTTTCTATTGGAAACAATGACTTACATCAATCTTTTTACATAATTCTTGTTTCTCATGACATTTCTAACATTGCCCACAATTATCAACTTTCTAAGTCTTTCTGAGCAAGAGAAATCGCAAAACATAGTCATTTCTTCATTGCCGTACAAAAACAATGCTTTTTTACACTCCTGTCTCACTTTCTCTTGGAAACAATGACTTACATCAATCCTTTTACATAATGTTTGTTTCTCATGACATTTCTAACATTGCCCACAATTATCAACTTTCTAAGTCTTTCTGAGCAAGAGAAATCGCAAAACATAGTCATTTCTTCATTGCCGTACAAAAACAATGCTTTTTTGCAATCTTGTCTCACTTTTTCTTGGAAACAATGACTTACATCAATCCTTTTACATAATTCTTGTTTCTCATGACTTTTCTAACATTGCCCACAATTATCAACTTTCTAAGTCTTTCTGAGCAGGAGAAATCGCAAAACATAGTCATTTCTTCATTGCCGTACAAAAACAACACTTTTTTGCACTCCTGTCTCACTTTCTCTTGGAAACAATGACTTACATCAATCTTTTTACATAATTCTTGTTTCTCATGACATTTCTAACATTGCCCACAATTATCAACTTTCTAAGTCTTTCTGAGCAGGAGAAATCGCAAAACATAGTCATTTCTTCATTGCCGTACAAAAACGCTTTTTTACACTCCTGTCTCACTTTCTCTTAGAAACAATGATTTACATCAATCCTTTTACATAATTCTTGTTTCTCAAGACATTTCTAACATTGCCCACAATTATCAACTTTCTAAGTCTTTCTGAGCAAGAGAAATCGCAAAACATAGTCATTTCTTCATTGCCGTACAAAAACAACACTTTTTTGCACTCCAGTCTCACTTTCTCTTGGAAACAATGACTTACATCAATCTTTTTACATAATTCTTGTTTCTCATGACATTTCTAACATTGCCCACAATTATCAATTTTCTAAGTATTTCTTAGCAAGAGAAATCGCAAAACATAGTCATTTCTTCATTGCCGTATAAAAACAACGCTTTTTTACACTCCTGTCTCACTTTCTCTTGAAAACAATGACTTACATCAACCCTTTTACATAATTCATGTTTCTCATGACATTTCTAACATTGCCCACAATTATCAACTTTCTAAGTCTTTCTGAGCAAGAGAAATCGCAAAACATAGTCATTTCTTCATTGCCGTACAAAAACAACGCTTTTTTACACTCCTGTCTCACTTTCTCTTGGTAACAATGACTTACATCAATCCTTTTACATAATGTTTGTTTCTCATGACATATCTAACATTGCCCACAATTATCAACTTTCTAAGTCTTTCTGAGCAAGAGAAATCGCAAAACATAGTCATTTCTTCATTGGCGTATAAAAACAACGCTTTTTTGCATTCCTGTCTCACTTTCTCTTGGAAGCAATGATTTACAGCAATCATTTTACATAATTCTTGTTTCTCATGACATTTCTAACATTGCCCACAATTATCAACTTTCTAAGTCTTTCTGAGCAGGAGAAATTGCAAAACATAGTCATTTCTTCATTGCCGTAGAAAAACAACGCTTTTTTACACTCCTGTCTCACTTTCTCTTGGAAACAATGACTTACATCAATCCTTTTACATAATTCTTGTTTCTCATGACATTTCTAACATTACCCACAATTATCAACTTTCTAAGTCTTTCTGAGCAAGAGAAATCGCAAAACATAGTCATTTCTTCATTGCCGTACAAAAACAACGCTTTTTTACACTCCTGTCTAACTTTCTCTTGGAAACAATGACTTACATCAATTGTTTTACATAATTCTTGTTTCTCATGACATTTCTAACATTGCCCACAATTATCAACTTTCTAAGTCTTTCTTAGAAAGAGAAATCGCAAAACATAGTCATTTCTGCATTGCCGTACAAAAACAACGCTTTTTTACACTCCTGTCTCACTTTCTCTTGAAAACAATGACTTACATCAATCCTTTTACATAATTCTTGTTTCTCATGACATTTCTAACATTGCCCACAATTATCAACTTTCTAAGTCTTTCTGAGCAGGAGAAATCGCAAAACATAGTCATTTCTTCATTGCCGTACAAAAACAACGCTTTTTTACACTCCTGTCTCACTTTCTCTTAGAAACAATGATTTACATCAACCCTTTTACATAATTCTTGTTTCTCAAGACATTTCTAACATTGCCCACAATTATCAACTTTCTAAGTCTTTCTGAGCAAGAGAAATTGCAAAACATAGTCATTTCTTCATTGCCGTAAAAAAAACAACACTTTTTTGCACTCCTGTCTCACTTTCTATTGGAAACAATGACTTACAACAATCTTTTTACATAATTCTTGTTTCTCATGACATTTCTAACATTGCCCACAATTATCAACTTTCTAAGTCTTTCTGAGCAAGAGAAATCGCAAAACATAGTCATTTCTTCATTGCCGTTTAAAAACAATGCTTTTTTACACTCCTGTCTCACTTTCTCTTGGAAACAATGACTTACATCAATCCTTTTACATAATGTTTGTTTCTCATGACATTTCTAACATTGCCCACAATTATCAACTTTCTAAGTCTTTCTGAGCAAGAGAAATCGCAAAACATAGTCATTTCTTCATTGCCGTACAAAAACAATGCTTTTTTGCAATCTTGTCTCACTTTTTCTTGGAAACAATGACTTACATCAATCCTTTTACATAATTCTTGTTTCTCATGACTTTTCTAACATTGCCCACAATTATCAACTTTCTAAGTCTTTCTGAGCAGGAGAAATCGCAAAACATAGTCATTTCTTCATTGCCGTACAAAAACAACGCTTTTTTACACTCCTGTCTCACTTTCTCTTAGAAACAATGATTTACATCAATCCTTTTACATAATTCTTGTTTCTCAAGACATTTCTAACATTGCCCACAATTATCAACTTTCTAAGTCTTTCTGAGCAAGAGAAATCGCAAAACATAGTCATTTCTTCATTGCCGTACAAAAACAAGGCTTTTTTACACTCCTGTCTCACTTTCTCTTGGAAATAATGATTTACATCAATCCTTTTACATAATTCTTGTTTCTCATGACATTTCTAACATTGCCCACAATTATCAACTTTCTAAGTCTTTCTGAGCAAGAGAAATCGCAAAATATAGTCATTTCTTCATTGGCGTATAAAAACAACGCTTTTTTGCATTCCTGTCTCACTTTCTCTTGGAAGCAATGATTTACAGCAATCATTTTACATAATTCTTGTTTCTCATGACATTTCTAACATTGCCCACAATTATCAACTTTCTAAGTCTTTCTGAGCAGGAGAAATTGCAAAACATAGTAATTTCTTCATTGCCGTAGAAAAACAACGCTTTTTTACACTCCTGTCTCACTTTCTCTTGGAAACAATGACTTACATCAATCCTTTTACATAATTCTTGTTTCTCATGACATTTCTAACATTACCCACAATTATCAACTTTCTAAGTCTTTCTGAGCAAGAGAAATCGCAAAACATAGTCATTTCTTCATTGCCGTACAAAAACAACGCTTTTTTACACTCCTGTCTAACTTTCTCTTGGAAACAATGACTTACATCAATTGTTTTACATAATTCTTGTTTCTCATGACATTTCTAACATTGCCCACAATTATCAACTTTCTAAGTCTTTCTTAGCAAGAGAAATCGCAAAACATAGTCATTTCTTCATTGCCGTACAAAAACAACGCTTTTTTACACTCCTGTCTCACTTTCTCTTGAAAACAATGACTTACATCAATCCTTTTACATAATTCTTGTTTCTCATGACATTTCTAACATTGCCCACAATTATCAACTTTCTAAGTCTTTCTGAGCAGGAGAAATCGCAAAACATAGTCATTTCTTCATTGCCGTACAAAAACAACGCTTTTTTACACTCCTGTCTCACTTTCTCTTAGAAACAATGATTTACATCAACCCTTTTACATAATGTTTGTTTCTCAAGACATTTCTAACATTGCCCACAATTATCAACTTTCTAAGTCTTTCTGAGCAAGAGAAATCGCAAAACATAGTCATTTCTTCATTGCCGTAAAAAAACAACACTTTTTTGCACTCCTGTCTCACTTTCTATTGGAAACAATGACTTACATCAATCTTTTTACATAATTCTTGTTTCTCATGACATTTCTAACATTTTTGATGATGATGGGTCCCTGGGCGCATGGACAATGTAGTTATGTATAAAACAATTTATTGTAACATATATTGTATAGGTTATACAGTGCTGTACATAGATACATACATAAAATAGCGACAGTATATGACCTATTTGGTGGTAGATAACTACCAGCCCCTTACATGTAGCATCAATAGGTAACAGCTTGTAAAAGCAATATTAAACAGATACAGATATATTGGATGTATAACAGCTGGTGGTATAAAGGGCTTTCCGTGTGTACAACAACACTGAGTAATAGCCAAATCGACAAAGACTAGTATTGGTTACAAATATTGTCCAAATGCGGATTCCATAAGTTCATTCCTCCTGAGTGAGGATATGTAACAGATAGGGTGCAGATACTGAATAATCCCCAAATAGGAATGATTTGGTTCAAAAACAAAGTCCTGGTTTGAGAGTGTTAGTAAGAGCCAGACAGTTCATTCCTCCTGAGTGAGATTATGTAACAGATATAAAGTGCAGACGCTGAAAAATCCCCAAATAGGTTTGATTTAGTTCAAAAACAAAGTCCTGGTTTGAGAGTGTTAGTAAGAGCCAGACAGGTCCATCGGATGAGCCCAGTTATGGAGGCTGGTTTAGAGACTTACCCTTAGTGAGGCAGATCGCGGATCACATAGTTGTGGATAGTCCTAACCCGAACGCGCTCCCTTGTGCTTTTGTGCCCGTTGCCTTTCTATATATCTCTAGCTCTCTAGATTCAGCTGCAACCCTATATACAAAAAATCCCTAATATGATACACACCTGGCGTCAGGAAAGACTAGCTAGGGTAGAGGGTCTTTTCTCTAGGGAGAAAGGAGAGGAGGTTGTAGAAACTCACAACAACGAAAGTACGTTTTGTGAATATTTTCTCAGATACGAACACCTCCTCACACAAGAAGTCAAACAATGGTGGGAAATCACCACTCTATCCAAATACGTAGAACATAAAATTGTTCCAAGAGGCTTAAGAATCACCAAAAAACCTACATTCAATCATAGCAATGAAAAATTCATCAGTACATGGAATGGCATTCTTGAGTCATGTTCAGTAGCACTTATGAAACACATCATCTCAGATAGGCAGACATCCCTAAAATACATAGAAGAAGAGATAGCTACTATCCAAGATAGGCTAAAACCATTACAACACCTAGAAGACTATATAAAATTAGAGACGCTCACTGTAAATAAAATTAAAGGAATAGAAGAGGACACCATTAAAATTAAGGAAAAGAAATTTATGAGGGACATTAAGGACTATGAAAACACACCTTACCCCTACCTGCCAACAAAGAAAACCCAAGGGTTCAAACATAAAAACCAGGACAAACCTTCCAATCCATCAAACCCATCACACTCGCATCGATATTCTAAAACCAAATTGAGACCCCCAAGATCACCATTGATTAAGCACATTCCAAATTCAGCCACGCAAAGGAGAACATACAAACCCCTTAACCCTAACAATTTGGAATACCCCAACAGGCCACCATCTCGCACAATATCCCAGAACGGGAAAGTACTAGACAGCTTTAGGAAAGGTAGAGATTCCTATCACAAAGAAGTCCAAAGCTCCCAATCTATTCTTCTTGACAAACTCAACCAACTTCCCCCCATTACACATTCACATACAGAGATTGAGGTTGAAACAAACCTCAACCTTTTTTTAGAACTAGCGCAAGCCCTCCCATCGCAAGGGGTTCGGAACATATCGGATCCCACATTACCATGCACAACAACCAGCTCCAATCTAAACGAACTAACACAATCCACCACCAAAAGCAGGAAAAGATCAAAACCATCAGAGGAAGACGAGGAGGCAGAACAACTAGGGGCAAGACCAAAAATAAGAAAATAACAGAAACTGGCAAAGGAATTTTTAATCTCAGCAGAATACCTCTGACTGATGCCCAAACCAAATTATTGGATAAAGGCCTAAAATTCGCTCCTGATAGAACCCTCAATAAATTTAATACATACATAAACCTGCATAAGTTTATTCGAAAACTTACCCTCAAAAAATTCTTTATAGGAACTGAGAGAACCACAAGCTCAGAACCCGTTCCTACCACTGATTTGGAATTTGTTCACACCCAGCTCAAAGCACCATCTACTTTTTACCCACATCATCTTAAAGGACCGTTTATCACAGCATTTCAAAAATTGGTTGAAACAGATTTAGACAAACTTCAGAATACTCAGAAGGAACATAATAGGGACTCCAACCTCACCAAAAAAGAGAAACAAGCAATTTATGATTTTCAGAATAATCCGGACCTAATCATCAAACCAGCAGACAAAGGGGGGGGGATCACCATCCAAGATAAAGAAAAATACCTGGAGGAACTAAATAGACAGCTAAGGGACACCACTACATACGAACCCCTTAAGATGGACCCCACTGTACAATACCAGAACGAACTGCTGGAACTTCTTAAACCAGCTCTTCAAATAGGCATTTTAAACAGAAAAGAATTTGACTTCCTTCATGTAAAATTTCCAAGGACCCCAGTCATTTACCAAATACCGAAAATACACAAAAACTTGCAGAACCCACCGGGTAGACCAATCGTTTCGGGGATTGGATCACTAACCTCCAATCTATCAAGCTACATAGATTCTTTCCTCCAACCCCTAGTGTCCCAACAAAAAAGCTATTTGAGGGACACAGGACATGTTTTAGAAATTCTCAATAAAACGGTTTGGAAGGAAGGGTATATATTGGCCACATGTGACGTCACTTCACTATACACTGTCATTGAGCACGCATCAGGCTGTGCACATGTTTTAGATATTCTCACGCATCAATCAAACATCCCAGTACAACAAGTGAAATTTCTAGTCGAGGCCATATCTTTCACACTTAACCACAATTATTTTTGGTCCGAGGGGCAGTTTTACAAACAGGTTCGCGGGACAGCAATGGGCGCGAAATTTGCGCCTAGTTACGCGAACCTGTTTGTGGCTGTCTGGGAAAACAACAACATATGGACCCACAATCCGTTTCTCCAATTTCTACATCTGTGGTATAGATACATAGATGATGTCCTTTTCATCTGGACAGGACCTAAAGATCAACTTACACTTTTCCTCAACCACATCAATTCTAACGACCTGAACCTACACTTTACTGTAGATACTAGTACAGAGGCTATCAATTTTCTGGATTTACAAATTTATATCCAACAGAATCGAATTGAAACAAAAACATTTTTCAAAGAGGTAGACTCCAACTCATTTATTCCATCAACAAGTAGTCACCACAAGAATTGGATGCATAACTTACCTAAAGGCCAATTCACAAGAATTAGGCGCAACTGTTCCAAAATAGAAGATTTCAATAACCAAGCTGAACTACTTAAGAATAGGTTTCTTGAGAGAAACTATAATCAGGAAATAGTTGAACAGGCCCTAACAACTGTTAGGGAAACAGATAGGACCAGCATCCTTTGCAAAAGCAATGCCCCAACCACTGAGTACAGTGTCCCGTTCATAAATCAATACAGCAGTGACTCAAAAAAAGTCGAGCACATTATCCAAAAACACTGGAAAGTTCTTCTGGGAGATGAAAAACTCAAAGAAATTCTTCCAAAAAAGCCAAGATTTATCTACACAAAAGCAAATTGCCTTAGAACCCAACTTGTGCATAGTACTATAGCACCAAACAAACCAAATACTGGGGAGACTTGGCTTAAAGAAAGCACAAAAGGTTTTTTTCACTGCACCAGATGTGCAGCGTGCAAAGTCAGCACCAGTAGACACACTAAACCTTCTACCCTGTATACCTCCACAACCACGGGAGAAACACACCCCATAAGGGAGAAAATTACATGTGACACCACAGGGGTTATTTACCTTCTACAATGCCCCTGTGGGTTACAGTACATTGGGAGAACCATTAGAAAACTCCACGTCAGGATCTCCGAGCATCATAGAAACATCAGAAAGGGCTTTGACAAACATAGTGTCTCTGACCACTTTGCAAAACACCATTCCAAGGACCCATCAAAATTGCAATTTATGGGTATTAAGAAAGTCATCAAACCTTGGAGAGGGGGTGACTATGTCAAATCCATATCGAGAGAAGAGTCCAAACACATCTACTTTATGAAAACCCTTGCACCGGAAGGACTTAATATTGACTTCGAACTAGGTCAATTACTTTGAGATCCCTCTGTATAATCTGCAAAAACCCTGTTTTCATGTAACCACCCGCCAACCAATGTCACTACTACATATGGTAATTATACACTACCTAATCCTGCAAAACCACATATGGGAAACAATTATTACCCAATCCTGCGCAATTATCATCATAACCCCTAAGCGGTGGTTAGTGTGGGATATCCAAATATCTAACACAACCCTCTTGTTTAAATCCATTGTTCAAATATATTGGCAATACCCACTATGAATAGGGGCCACCACATTGCTGCACAACCAGCTCAACCATCACTACCAGTTGTGAATGTAGGGGTGACCCCTATGACCATATATATATATACCTGTGACTAATGTAATATTATGGCAACAGGGATCTGTTGCAAATGTAAGCATTTTTTGCCACTATGTAACCAGCAACAAGGACTATTGCCCTCCAGGGCTTTTAGGGGATGTCTATTAAACATTGGACATTACACTACTATAAAAAGACTTTGAACTCCATATAATGGAATCAGATGAAGGAAAATGCAGGTCTTGCAACCTATTTGAGAACACTACCAACAAGACTATAACCTTTGCAAGATAAAGTCCGGCATGGACACACTTTATGTGTTAATGTCCAGTTATGGTATACTACCAGTCCACCAATCCTAACTTAGCTATATAAGCAGCAACACAAAAGGTGTAAGGAACAATAATAAACAGCTGATATATAAAAAAATGAGGGAGAAACAAACTTATCCATCACGACTACTCCCATTGGATAAGACATCTGTCCATCAGAAATAGGACACATGACAGCAAATGTGACCTATCAGGAACCTACCCGGAACAAGGGTGCCTATAAGAGATTAACTAATGGGCCCCCTTTCACAATCCCTGAGGAAGCCCCAAGGTGAAACGCGTTGGTTTGAAACCACAGAACACAATACAGCACTGCTCTCTGTAGGTATTGCTGAGAACACCTACATTCAAACCCACCGCTACGAGCGGCGGCATCACAGGCGCATGCGCATGCGCAATAACTCACTATCTGAGACGGACACTTCCGCCAGGCAACAGGACGGGACAAACATCTCCACGACCAGGACTTTGTTTTTGAACTAAATCAAACCTATTTGGGGATTTTTCAGCGTCTGCACTTTATATCTGTTACATAATCTCACTCAGGAGGAATGAACTGTCTGGCTCTTACTAACACTCTCAAACCAGGACTTTGTTTTTGAACCAAATCATTCCTATTTGGGGATTATTCAGTATCTGCACCCTATCTGTTACATATCCTCACTCAGGAGGAATGAACTTATGGAATCCGCATTTGGACAATATTTGTAACCAATACTAGTCTTTGTCGATTTGGCTATTACTCAGTGTTGTTGTACACACGGAAAGCCCTTTATACCACCAGCTGTTATACATCCAATATATCTGTATCTGTTTAATATTGCTTTTACAAGCTGTTACCTATTGATGCTACATGTAAGGGGCTGGTAGTTATCTACCACCAAATAGGTCATATACTGTCGCTATTTTATGTATGTATCTATGTACAGCACTGTATAACCTATACAATATATGTTACAATAAATTGTTTTATACATAACTACATTGTCCATGCGCCCAGGGACCCATCATCATCAAAAATACTGTGTCTAAGGGCTGAGCTACCCTTCATCCTTCCCCCTCCCTTCTCCATTTCCCCCTCCGGTCCCGTATGGCTGCAGTTTACACAGATCTATTTGCATAGGGAGCGCTGAATCAACATCCTTTCTACATTTCTAACATTGCCCACAATTATCAACTTTCTAAGTCTTTCTGAGCAAGAGAAATCGCAAAACATAGTCATTTCTTCATTGCCGTACAAAAACAACGCTTTTTTACACTCCTGTCTCACTTTCTCTTGGAAACAATGACTTACATCAATCCTTTTACATAATGTTTGTTTCTCATGACATTTCTAACATTGCCCACAATTATCAACTTTCTAAGTCTTTCTGAGCAAGAGAAATCGCAAAACATAGTCATTTCTTCATTGCCGTACAAAAACAATGCTTTTTTGCACTCTTGTCTCACTTTTTCTTGGAAACAATGACTTACATCAATCCTTTTACATAATTCTTGTTTCTCATGACTTTTCTAACATTGCCCACAATTATCAACTTTCTAAGTCTTTCTGAGCAGGAGAAATCGCAAAACATAGTCATTTCTTCATTGCCGTAGAAAAACAATGCTTTTTTGCACTCTTGTCTCACTTTCTCTTGGAAACAATGACTTACATCAATCCTTTTACATAATGTTTGTTTCTCATGACATTTCTAACATTGCCCACAATTATCAACTTTCTAAGTCTTTCTGAGCAAGAGAAATCGCAAAACATAGTCATTTCTTCATTGCCGTACAAAAACAATGCTTTTTTGCACTCTTGTCTCACTTTCTCTTGGAAACAATGACTTACATCAATCCTTTTACATAATTCTTGTTTCTCATGACATTTCTAACATTGCCCACAATTATCAACTTTTTAAGTCTTTCTTAGCAAGAGAAATCGCAAAACATAGTCATTTCTTCATTGCCGTACAAAAACAACACTTATTTACACTCCTGTCTCACTTTCTCTTGGAAACAATGATTTACATCAATCCTTTTACATAATTCTTGTTTCTCATGACATTTCTAACATTGCCCACAATTATCAACTTTCTAAGTCTTTCTGAGCAAGAGAAATCGCAAAATATAGTCATTTCTTCATTGGCGTATAAAAACAACGCTTTTTTGCATTCCTGTCTCACTTTCTCTTGGAAGCAATGATTTACAGCAATCATTTTACATAATTCTTGTTTCTCATGACATTTCTAACATTGCCCACAATTATCAACTTTCTAAGTCTTTCTGAGCAGGAGAAATTGCAAAACATAGTCATTTCTTCATTGCCGTAGAAAAACAACGCTTTTTTACACTCCTGTCTCACTTTCTCTTGGAAACAATGACTTACATCAATCCTTTTACATAATTCTTGTTTCTCATGACATTTCTAACATTACCCACAATTATCAACTTTCTAAGTCTTTCTGAGCAAGAGAAATCGCAAAACATAGTCATTTCTTCATTGCCGTACAAAAACAAGGCTTTTTTACACTCCTGTCTCACTTTCTCTTGGAAACAATGATTTACATCAATCCTTTTACATAATTCTTTTTTCTCATGACATTTCTAACATTGCCCACAATTATCAACTTTCTAAGTCTTTCTGAGCAAGAGAAATCGCAAAATATAGTCATTTCTTCATTGGCGTATAAAAACAACGCTTTTTTGCATTCCTGTCTCACTTTCTCTTGGAAGCAATGATTTACAGCAATCATTTTACATAATTCTTGTTTCTCATGACATTTCTAACATTGCCCACAATTATCAACTTTCTAAGTCTTTCTGAGCAGGAGAAA
Source organism: Mixophyes fleayi (assembly GCF_038048845.1). Classification (NCBI taxonomy): domain Eukaryota; kingdom Metazoa; phylum Chordata; class Amphibia; order Anura; family Limnodynastidae; genus Mixophyes; species Mixophyes fleayi. The sequence goes on from NC_134403.1 coordinate 236,455,019, forward strand.
TTGCAAAACATAGTCATTTCTTCATTGCCGTAGAAAAACAACGCTTTTTTACACTCCTGTCTCACTTTCTCTTGGAAACAATGACTTACATCAATCCTTTTACATAATTCTTGTTTCTCATGACATTTCTAACATTACCCACAATTATCAACTTTCTAAGTCTTTCTGAGCAAGAGAAATCGCAAAACATAGTCATTTCTTCATTGCCGTACAAAAAAAACGCTTTTTTACACTCCTGTCTAACTTTCTCTTGGAAACAATGACTTACATCAATTGTTTTACATAATTCTTGTTTCTCATGACATTTCTAACATTGCCCACAATTATCAACTTTCTAAGTCTTTCTTAGCAAGAGAAATCGCAAAACATAGTCATTTCTTCATTGCCGTACAAAAACAACGCTTTTTTACACTCCTGTCTCACTTTCTCTTAGAAACAATGATTTACATCAACCCTTTTACATAATTCTTGTTTCTCAAGACATTTCTAACATTGCCCACAATTATCAACTTTCTTAATCTTTCTGAGCAAGAGAAATCGCAAAACATAGTCATTTCTTCATTGCCGTAAAAAAACAACACTTTTTTGCACTCCTGTCTCACTTTCTATTGGAAACAATGACTTACATCAATCTTTTTACATAATTCTTGTTTCTCATGACATTTCTAACATTGCCCACAATTATCAACTTTCTAAGTCTTTCTGAGCAAGAGAAATCGCAAAACATAGTCATTTCTTCATTGCCGTACAAAAACAACGCTTTTTTACACTCCTGTCTCACTTTCTCTTGGAAACAATGACTTACATCAATCCTTTTACATAATGTTTGTTTCTCATGACATTTCTAACATTGCCCACAATTATCAACTTTCTAAGTCTTTCTGAGCAAGAGAAATCGCAAAACATAGTCATTTCTTCATTGCCGTACAAAAACAATGCTTTTTTGCACTCTTGTCTCACTTTTTCTTGGAAACAATGACTTACATCAATCCTTTTACATAATTCTTGTTTCTCATGACTTTTCTAACATTGCCCACAATTATCAACTTTCTAAGTCTTTCTGAGCAAGAGAAATCGCAAAACATAGTCATTTCTTCATTGCCGTACAAAAACAACGCTTTTTTACACTCCTGTCTCACTTTCTCTTAGAAACAATGATTTACATCAATCATTTTACATAATTCTTGTTTCTCAAGACATTTCTAACATTGCCCACAATTATCAACTTTCTAAGTCTTTCTGAGCAAGAGAAATCGCAAAACATAGTCATTTCTTCATTTCCGTACAAAAACAACACTTTTTTACACTTCTGTCTCACTTTCTCTTAGAAACAATGATTTACATCAATCCTTTTACATAATTCTTGTTTCTCAAGACATTTCTAACATTGCCCACAATTATCAACTTTCTAAGTCTTTCTGAGCAAGAGAAATCGCAAAACATAGTCATTTCTTCATTGCCGTACAAAAACAACACTTTTTTGCACTTCTGTCTCACTTTCTCTTGGAAACAATGACTTACATCAATCTTTTTACATAATTCTTGTTTCTCATGACATTTCTAACATTGCCCACAATTATCAACTTTCTGAGCAAGAGAAATCGCAAAACATAGTCATTTCTTCATTGCCTACAAAAACAATGCTTTTTTGCACGCTTGTCTCACTTTTTCTTGGAAACAATGACTTACATCAATCCTTTTACATAATTCTTGTTTCTCATGACTTTTCTAACATTGCCCACAATTATCAACTTTCTAAGTCTTTCTGAGCAGGAGAAATCGCAAAACATAGTCATTTCTTCATTGCCGTACAAAAACAACGCTTTTTTACACTCCTGTCTCACTTTCTCTTAGAAACAATGATTTACATCAATCATTTTACATAATTCTTGTTTCTCAAGACATTTCTAACATTGCCCACAATTATCAACTTTCTAAGTCTTTCTGAGCAAGAGAAATCGCAAAACATAGTCATTTCTTCATTGCCGTACAAAAACAACGCTTTTTTACACTCCTGTCTCACTTTCTCTTGGAAACAATGACTTACATCAATCCTTTTACATATCTCTTGTTTCTCATGACATTTCTAACATTGCCCACAATTATCAACTTTCTAAGTCTTTCTGAGCAGGAGAAATCGCAAAACATAGTCATTTCTTCATTGCCGTACAAAAACAACGCTTTTTTACACTCCTGTCTCACTTTCTCTTAGAAACAATGATTTACATCAATCCTTTTACATAATTCTTGTTTCTCAAGACATTTCTAACATTGCCCACAATTATCAACTTTCTAAGTCTTTCTGAGCAAGAGAAATCGCAAAACATAGTCATTTCTTCATTGCCGTACAAAAACAACACTTTTTTGCACTCCTGTCTCACTTTCTCTTGGAAACAATGACTTACATCAATCTTTTTACATAATTCTTGTTTCTCATGACATTTCTAACATTGCCCACAATTATCAATTTTCTAAGTCTTTCTTAGCAAGAGAAATCGCAAAACATAGTCATTTCTTCATTGCCGTATAAAAACAACGCTTTTTTACACTCCTGTCTCACTTTCTCTTGAAAACAATGACTTACATCAATCCTTTTACATAATTCATGTTTCTCATGACATTTCTAACATTGCCCACAATTATCAACTTTCTAAGTCTTTCTGAGCAAGAGAAATCGCAAAACATAGTCATTTCTTCATTGCCGTACAAAAACAACGCTTTTTTACACTCCTGTCTCACTTTCTCTTGGTAACAATGACTTACATCAATCCTTTTACATAATGTTTGTTTCTCATGACATATCTAACATTGCCCACAATTATCAACTTTCTAAGTCTTTCTGAGCAAGAGAAATCGCAAAACATAGTCATTTCTTCATTGCCGTACAAAAACGCTTTTTTACACTCCTGTCTCTTTTTCTCTTGAAAACAATGACTTACATCAATCCTTTTACATAATTCTTGTTTCTTATGACATTTCTAACATTGCCCACAATTATCAACTTTCTAAGTCTTTCTGAGCAAGAGAAATCGCAAAACATAGTCATTTCTTCATTGCCGTACAAAAATATGCTTTTTTGCACTCTTGTCTCACTTTCTCTTGGAAACAATGACTTACATCAATCCTTTTACATAATTCTTGTTTCTCATGACATTTCTAACATTGCCCATAATTATCAACTTTTTAAGTCTTTCTTAGCAAGAGAAATCGCAAAACATAGTCATTTCTTCATTG